>NW_015112717.1:83117-144821 GCF_001443285.1 Poecilia latipinna
AGCATAAGTCACGTCTATGCAAGAGTAGGTAGATGCAACTCTGTATACAGAGAGCTACTGAACAGAACAAAATCATTTCTGTCTGCTGATGGTCACATGAAGAATACTGAAAACATTTGATTCTTTGCTAAATTTGCCAGCAAGTTAGAAGGTCGATGACATGGAGCCTCCGGGCTTTAAACAACAAAACAACACCTTCTTATGAGTGAAATGATAGACTGAAGTCTGATGTTCTCACAGAGGATTTGGGCTTATGGGACATGACATCTCCTGCCAGGATCGCTCAAAATGTGGCTGCTTCCGAAAGAAAACAATGATAAAACTGTGACGAGTAGGAAAAATAACCTCGCTTATAAATAGTCAAAGATGCATATCAGCATACAAAGACTTTGGTTCACCAACTTTAGACTCAATGCCCTCGAGTGCAGGAAGAAGTGCTCCATAATAATCAAACTTCACAGCTCCTGAAAACAAACCATGTATGCAAAACAGTGGCCAGAGAAAACAACAGACATAACATCGGACAATTAAAATGGAGCGGAGGTATTGTTCAAATGGTATATTTTCATTTGAAAGTGTTAAGTAATTATATTTTAGGTAAAAGAATAGGCCACAGAAATTAAAAAATGTCTCAGGGAGAAGCTGCTGATTTTCAATGACCCTTTAACCCAAGAGAAAATGACTATATTTAACACGTTTACTGTGTGAGAACGTTCCTAAAATTACCTACTTAAATAGACAATGTCATAATTTAGGTTAGATGTGCATCTTTTATTTCCTGCGATTAAAATTGATTGCCTGTCATTCTATTTAAGTGGGCTGGAATGTATTTTCTTTAAGATGACCTGGAAATGAACTAGTGAATGAGAGACTCTTCAACTTAATGTCCTGAGGTGGAACATTGAAATGCTCATAACTGAATGGGAGGAGATGTAGAAGTTCTGTGGTCACATGGTGGCGGGTCACTTACTACGACTCACTGGACAAAATCAATCATTTGAAACAAAGCGATCAGTTGCTGTTCATGTCAAGTTTAAACTTTTACACCAGGCTAGCTTTTATGCTTTGCTTTCAAATCTTGAAGCACCTTTAATAAACCATTTCCCCTCCTTTGTGCTTTATGTTGGCTCCCTATCCATTCTGCGATTCACACTTAGGCTGATATCAAATCACTTTCAATATTTATCAAATGAACTAAATGAACAAATGATAAAATGATACATAACCCACTGAGTGAAGAACATATAACCCCCACTTCACACTGGCAAAGGGGCTCCTGTAGGCATTTAATACCCAGTCACACACACACACACACACACACACACACACACACACACAAAAAGCAACCAATTACGTGGTGGCTGGATTCCCATTTGCAATTACAAAGCAGCTTGATCCTGTCAGAAGATTGGATTGATCCCATTTATGCCATTTAGGTCCCTTGAAAGTACGTATTTAATGAGGAGTTACTGCTGCTCATTATGAAATGAGCACACTCAACACGCTTCAAGGTTACTGAGGTTATCAACTAAGAACTCAGCTTCAAAATTTCAAAAATATTTAAGGTGGTGGAAGACTTGAAAATTGGAACGGGTCTAACTCTGTGATGATCACTTTGGTTCCTGCACTCTGGTTGAGAAATGTACCTCAGTTTACTGCAGACATCAAAACAAACCGTGCCAAGGTGTGCAAGTTTGCAAGAGTAAATAGGTAAAAAGTATAAATATTTATGCCTGAATTTGAAGGTGTCCCTTTTCATTATTAATATTCTCCACCATGGTTGTGGAAAGCACTTCATACACAGGAACTGAGCTTATCATGCTTCACAGCTGATGCAAGGTGTGTGTACGTGAATGTGTACATGCAGTTTGCTCTACTCTTTGAATACGGCTGCAGCATGACTTCAGGGTTCAGCTTATTTCATGTGACACATTTGTGGCCTGGTTTTAGGAAATCTGTAAATCATTTTATTTTTATTTGGTTATTTTTTATATAAATAATGAAGAACTACCTGTCCTGGCAGCTTGTATTTTTGCTCTGATAACATAATTCATTGAGATTAGAGAGGAAATATCTACTTTCTGAAGTTGCGAGCTCTCAGCTCCACGGTTGTCCCAAAGCACCAGAGCTCTACCACAAATTCTCAAATAAACTCTTTACAAGATAAAAATCAAAGCTAATTAACAAACAAACAGAAGTCATTTGAGCAAATTGGTTGTTTCAACTAGAAAGAAGCACAGTGTTCAACGGTGAACAAAGAACAAGCGCCGGTGGCGACGCTATTACCTGTCAGAATGTGAATGTGGGAACAATATGGCTGTTTACACTATTCTTATTTATTTACATATTTTTTTATTTGTTTATTTCATTAATTTACAGTTTAAGATGAAACTGTCACATATTAACATACACAAACGTTTTGAATGAAGAATGAGGAAGTAGTTTGTAGAAATAAAAAAACTTGCACAGCTTTTCTCAAAAGTCAGTTCAATTACACCTTCATCATTATATGAACCTTCCATATAATTAAATTAACACCATTAAACCTTTTATTTTAGAACACCCATGTTCCCTCCACAGGTGATCTTTGAAGCCAAAGTGCTTACTCTGATTTTCAGTGCAGCCAATAAGCAATCACACATAATGTCTACAAGTACCTGTTAAATGAATTTGTAATCCAGGAAACAGTACACACTTCTATGTGAACCAGTAGTTTGTTAGTCCGTCTGATACTGCAGATGTCATTTAGTGTATGTGTAGTGCTTTTAGTGTATTGATAAAACTGTCTCTATTGTAAAATGTCAGTGTTATTGTAGAACGCAGTTATGCCATCACACTGATTGGGGGCAGTAGTGCCACACAGAATCATCAAACGAGAATTTTTTTTACTGCAGAGCAAGAGAAGTGGAGAAAAACAGACATGAGCAGGTAGAGAGGTCAACACCAGGCCTGTAAGCCCCCTCCCCCCAGCCCCCCCTTTTTGGGAGGTCAAATGAATCGACTTGTTTGCTCCAACACCATGTTGTACTGGGTCGGTGTAACATACTCACTATTTATTTTAACAGATCGGGCTACAAACACACAAAGCGCTTTGAAATTATCCAGCCACTTCGAACAGGCAGATTCCGATCGTTTATATACTTCTAACATTTATAGGTTTTAAAGATCTGATGTCACAAAACAGACAGCACGCTATTTTTCCTTTTTCAAAAATTCAACTCCTCCAAACAACCATAACCACACCAGTAGATGAGAACGTCGTTCATTCTTTTCTTTTTCGTCTTTTTGAACAACCTCACAGTGAAACTAGTCCAAGTTCTTTTGTGTTAAACTGCCTGTCAATTTGGTGGTACTTGGACACGGTAGTATTTACTGAGGTGGTTCATGTTCCAAAAATGTTGATATCTAAAATTAAAGCCTGGAAGATTTTGTTATCTTGCTGCTGAAGAGGATAAAATGCAGAAAGCAAGACGGGAAACGGCTTCTGCTGAGGGAATTAATAAGTTATGTAACTGTCCTAGCCTAACAATCATCTGAATGTTGTTGGAGGTTTTTGCTGTTCCAGTGGGAAACTGAAGTCAGAATGGTGTTTCAACAGCTACTGAACTTTATGTTTATTAAGATTCTGCAGTATTTATTTCTACTGTACAGTTGACCCCAAATGACCTGTAGAATCATATAATAAACTCTTAAAAGCATAAAAATATTTTCTAAAATCATAATTTCTGTCCTCTCTAATGCATTTTTTGTGCACTTTATATGAATGATGACTTTGAACATATGGAAGACATTTCTTTTCATAAAAGCTTATCACACTTTTTTTTCCAAATAATCTGAGTTTATGACATGGACAGTATTTTTTTTTACTTCATATTTACTGGCTGAGTTTCCTTCTTTAAAACCTTATTTTGTGTCAGTTTCCCACTAATCCAACATCGTTTCTTTCTTCTTGTTTTGACTGTGGTTGTTTTCTCAATATATGACTCCACTGGCTAAAGGATTAAACTCTTTTGAACAGCGTCTAAATAATTGCAGTTCTGGTGAAGTTTTGAACTCTGAAAGGAAACACACACACATGCACACACACACACATAATAAGCATAATTTTAAACACTGGGGTGGCCATTTCATTTTAGAAAAGCTGGTTAGTGAAACTAAAAAGTATCTCATTCTTTTAAAACATAGAAGATTTAGTAGAAATGACCTGATCAGGATTTTCTTTTTGTTTTTTCCTCCAGTACTGAAAGGAATCATTCAGGAAAAGTCCAAGTCCCAATATATCAAAAACCATAAGATTTTTTTTTGTCTTTTTTTTTAGGTGTCAGATATATAAAGAGACACAAAGAAACAAATGCCAGTGACACAGCTGGGGCTTTAAAAGCTGATTCCTGTTCATCTGTCTGCTCAACTGCAAGGCCAGTGTCACACAATTTTCATCATCTGCACCAGTCCACGTGGGCGTGTCGCGTCCCCTGCAGTCCATGTGCAGCTGGCAGGCTGGTGATTGGGCAGCCAGTTTGTATGTGCTGAGCGCATGAGCACATTGATAAAAATCACATTCAGAAGTGACGCCGAATATTCAAGTGACAAAAAAGAGCACCATAATGAGCAGAGCAGAGAGAACAAAGGTTGTGCCTGTTTTTATCAGACTGTTTAAGGACGTTTACTGACAGGTGGAAATGTATTACTTGGTCACTGTGAAGAATCAGCAAACAGCTTTAAGGTTCTGTTGGGACGTCACATCATTTTTTTGCTTTTTGAAAGAATATTTTATTATCGTTTTATAAATTTGTTACTTATTTGTTATTATGTTTATATATTTATATAATACTTATTTTACTTATTTTAACATGTAAAGCTACAAATCAAATGTATACTAATCACAAATATATGTCAGAAATTACAGCAAGCATCTACAATCCACAAGAAAAAGAAAAAAAAAGAAATGTTTTAAATGTTACAAATTGTCAAAAAAATAAAGGTTTTCTATGGAGAAAACAATACTAGACAAACTACAGTACAGGTAAAATGAAACTCATCGTGATCAGACTTGCAGAACCAGCGATCGTCTCCTTCTTTCTCCATGGCTCCACTGGTGTGAAGACAAACCAAAAGAAAACTGTGACAACAAATATCAAAAATCCTCTTGACTTGGTGAACAGTTAAAATGGTTTGTAAAGTCAGTTTGAAGTCGTCTCTCTGGAATCGATCTACCTCCAACCAAGTTGAGAAGCAAACTGAGAATTCTTATATTTCCAATGACAATAATAATATATTTGAACATTTATGACATCATCAATGAAAACATAGGTGTTCTCATTGACATGATGATGCCAAACAACCTGTCAGGTTCTTGTTTGTTTTAGTTGCTATGGAAACATAAGGAGTTATGTATGGGGTAAGATTACTGCCAATTAAAAATGCATTTGTAGATATCTAAATACGTAAGTCAATGAATGTGCATAAAGTAAGTTTTTTAATTGTCCTGTTTTTCAACTCATACATACATGCAAAAATCTGAAATTTCACTTATGAGAATACTTGTAAACTAATAAATTAATAAAAGAGATTCAGTATTTTTCCAGAAGTTAGACACACATCCGTCACATTTAAAAATTGGCTCTAAACCAAAGCTTGATCTATTTTGAACTGTGAGTGAGGAGGATCCACACACTCACACACTTTACATTGTTTCATTTATGTTGTAAAATTGTAATTTCATTCTTTTAAAAGTGTTCTACAAATGTTTAAAAAAAGAGTAAAATAAAAATATTTCAAATATGAAATAATTCTTGTGAGGAGTATAAAATCGTAGAAAGCATTATATATAAAAGTTTTACTTGAAAGTTTAACTTAAACTTTGAATTTCTACATCAAAACTCAGACAACATTACATCTTTCCAGGTGGGAAGGATGTGACACAATACTTCCAATATATTCAATCAACTCATTTTTTTTACTTGTTTTACAACAGTTCATCAAAAAGAAGAACCTCTACTTGGAAAAGGGATAGAACTAAAAATTTAAAGCAATTTAGTTGTATGAACTATTCAAACAGCTGCTCTTTTACTATATAAAACATTCCTAAATTATTTCATATCCATGTAATCCAACAATAATTTGGATTACCTGGATAAGGAATGGCCTTTGATCTTGGAGATCCCTTGTATGCTTTTGATTATTTTGACATTTTTCACAACAGTTTTACAGAGTAAATTCTTGTAACTAAAACAACCTTAATAAGACTCAGTTTAGACACTCAGTATCATTATCTCCAGAGACTTCTCCCTTCTGGTCAAAAGTCCCAGGTTGCTTATTTTGTAAGCACACACATATATGCACGAGGCCACAGGTTAATTCATTAGTCATTAATCCTTCACTTGACCCTTAACTGCACAGGAGGGAGTAACTGGTGAACTGGCCCACTTTATAAATATGTCCTTAGTTTTACACTCAAATTGATTTAGACACTAGCCGTTGCACACTTGGTGAAATACACGCATAAGCCATGACATACCCGCCTGATGATGATGATTCAGGTAAAAGTGTCGCGTTCGACTGGTAGGTATGAATGACATATTGTCTGACCAAGTTGCACTTTATTTCTTTCCAAGTACAGCGTTAAATGACACCATCTGCTGCTGCCGCGCTGTAGATCTACTTTACAAAGGAGGAGCAGAGCAGGTTCTCAAAGAGGCACACAGCAGTGCCAAGCTTTTTCAGAGCAAAGTCACAAAGTCAACTTTTACGTTCCAAAAATGATATTCATCTAATCAAGGGTCCAGGGGAGTTGATTATAAGCATTTGTACCTTCTCACTATTCTCTAAATATAAATGTCAGTAATTTTCTAAAACATAGAACTGTTCCTCACTCACTGACTGAGGAGATAGTTGATCTATTATTTTCAAAATCAGCAACCAGCTAGGGAGTCCAGAGCTAATGAGCCATCCAGCAGACAAAAGACAGACCAGGATGATGGAGTAAACTACGGCTTTTGAACTGTACAGGACTGATTTGGTGATAGTGACAGTACCTATGAGAGCAACATTTGACCTTAATGACAACAGTCAAGTGTCACTGCCAAGTGACATGCAGTCAGGGGAGGCAAGTCAAGCAGTGCCTCACCCATCATCTTGACAACTGAAATAGGTACTAACAAGGAGAAAATTGAGTTTTTCAATTGACTGCTCTATAACTGTGTTTTCTGCATGATTCAAACATTTTCATGATCAAAATAGCTAAATGTACGCATTGTCTGTTCAAGTTCATGGAAGAATGGCGAAGTGAGAGTAATGAGTGGTATCACATTTGTTTTGTTCATGTTCAAGATGAGATTGTTTCCACACCATGCCACAAAGTGGTCCACCAACTCTTCTTGATCATCTCTGCAGAGTAATCTGAGTATTTCTGTAGAGGACAGAAGTCTGACTTATGCTAGAAGTCTAAAGTGTACAGAGTGATAAGGAATGGTGAGAGTACGCCTGTGGTGCTCCTGTGTTGCTGACCACCTGGTTAGACATAAATTACGGTCTGTTTGTGGCCATCGTTATCTTCAGAGACTTCTCCCTCTCATGATTGTTGAGGCCTCCACTTGTGTCTTCTAGAGTTTCTCACAGAAGGTGAGTTTCTTTAGTACCAGAACCAGGCTGGATATCTTCCACATCAACAGAACCTTCTCTTGGGTCAGGTTAAGGTTGAAGAGATGTTGCAGACTCTTTGGCTGACACCATCTGGACCTGCAGCCTTGTTCCGGTCCAGTCTGTCCGGCTGCCTCTTCCCCTGACTTCTAAAGATAGACATGGGGGGAGGCAAAGGGAGCAGTGGCATCTCCTGTCTCCTGATTTGGTTGAAGACCAACTTGTAGATGGAGAAGAGTCCATGACTGAGGTGGAAGTTGGTCTAACAAAATAGAATGTGTGTCACTGAAAGGAATTTCAATGAAAACCTGCAAAAAGCTGGTGTACTAAGGCAGTGGTTCCCAAACTTTTTAAAATACCCTATTAGTGATATTTTTACTCATTTTTACAGACAAATGCTTCTCAAGAAACAAAAAAATATTATTTAAAACAAAAAACAACAAAAAGTCCATCTGATGGAGTTGACAGTGAGTGATGGAGTTGACACAGAACTGAAGGTGGTGGCAAACTAGTGAGTAAAAAAAAATACTTGATACATGTGAACTAATGCAACTTATGTAAAATACATTAAAATGAATTAATTGCACATTTAAGTGAGATTTGTCAACAATTTCACTGAAAGAGTCACAAAAACTCTGACGGAGTTGAAAAAAACCCCAAACTACCTCAATTTATATGATGTTATTCTGAAGGAGGCCATATTGTAGCTCATCAGGTCCATGAAATCTTTACAATATACCAAAATTAAGCTTTTATTCACAAAATTTCATCAAAGTTTTGTAAATTGTCAGTTATGGAGTTGACACATCATGGTTGTGATGAGCAACTTAGGAACAGAGGAATAACAGAGTTGACCATTCTAAGGTAAAAACCCAGCGCATACAGCGTTCATGTTTTTTTCTTTTTCATCCAGACGGCTTCCCGCGCCCCCCCCTGTAATGGCACGGCACCCCCCCCCTTGGGGGCGCGCCCCACAATTTAGTACAATTACCTCTGTACTAAGGAATGGCAGCATAGCCAAAGTGCCACTGCACCAGTGCTCCAGTCAGGATGTAGAGTGCTGATTTGGAACATAGAACTACCAACTATCTTCATCCATCCATCCATTTTCTATACACCCTTGTCCCTTAGTGGGATCGGAAGGGTTGTTGGTACCTATCTCCAGCTAACGTTCCAGGTGAGAGGTGGGGTCACCCTGGACAGGTCACCAGTCTGTCGCAGGGGCAACACAGAGACAAAAGATTCCGACTTGGAACTTTTGCATGTAAAAAAAAAAAAAAGCAATTAATTGCATTAATGACCGCCCCAAGTTAGTTGACTATATCTTAGCTTAAGATAAAATGCTACATGGAGACATGTTGGAATGTTCTGCTAAGTGAATGCGCTTCTGTTCATAGGAAAACCAGGATTATCTCTTTATCATGAGTCAGATGAGATTAATTACTGGCTCCAGAAAAGAAAAGAAAACTCTCAAGAAAAGCATTTGTTCTTAGATGCATGCTATACTGAGTCAAAGTACTTTCCAACACTGAAAGAAGCACAATTATCAAAAACTTTTCTAAATTAATTCAGCTCAAGTAGAGTGAGTTGGAGAACCCATTCCACCAGAAATTCCAAGGATTTAGGGTTTTTTTTTTGCATCTCCAGTGAAAAATTTCCCAAAAGTAGTGAAAGTCACATGAAGATGAAGAAGTCTGATATAGCAGTAGTGTGGCTGCTGCTGAATATTTGAACAGCCTGTCATTTTGTCACAATCTGTGTGTGTGTGGGAGTGGGGTGGATGTGTGTGTGGGGGGGGTTTGTGTGTGTGTGTGTGTGTGTGTGTGTTCTGTGTTGTTGGATTTAAACAGGTCCTCATGCAACAGCTGATAGGGTCAAACTGAATAATTCTCTGACTCCAGGCATTTCGGGGCCATCTTTAAACGGAACGAGAGTCTTAAGTCACACCTTTAATGACGTTAGCATTATAAAACACTACTATTAGCTTCAGTAGTGCTACAACCAGAGATAATGATTCTGTCTACAAGGTCATATTGGAGAGCAACAAGTTACTCTTCACAAGTGGCCAAATGTCGTCTTTTTAAGAACTACAACAATCATTGTGATCTTATCTACCGCATTAGAATAATTCAGTGAGATTGCTGAACCTTCTCTCAATCTGACTATGTCCAACAATCTGAAAAACAACCACAGAAAAGCAAAAATCTAATCTCATCTAGGGTTTTACTGACTTATTCCAAAGTAAAACTGTCAGAACAGCAGCTCTTTTAATCACACATAGATCTGAAAATAAGTTACTACAGTGTAATATTTCTCACAAAATGGTGCATTATTTCTCCATCATGCTGCATGCCACGTGGATGTGTCCTGCAAATATTAGAGAAAATGAGGCTCTCGCTGCTCAGAACAGCATGGACAGGAACATGAACCGCCTAATTCTCTATTGCTTTTGGACAACTCCCAAAGAACGCTGGAGCAAACCCAAATGCTGTGTGGTTATGTCTGAGAGTGTGACAAAACACACTCATTCAGATAATAATCACAGGGAGCATGTTAATGGGTTATTAAAAAAAATGCATACTGCGCTGAGGAAGCCGAGCTCTTGCTCATTAGAGAGATGCAGTGGACTCTGCTAATTACCTCACAAACTTGACAGACACACGGAAACAGAAAAAAAGGGAAAATAATCCGCCTCTTTGGGATTATCCTACACCTTCGCCACGGTAACTGCACTGTCAAAACACAACTGTTCCCAAACTGTTGCTCTCCTAAAGCCCTCCAGAAAAACAAACCGTAGGGTTGTGTCCAGTCTGCAGCCGCACACAACCTTCAGAAGAAGAAATAATCTACATAGTGGACAACATGGTTTTAATGCATAAAAATAAAGAAATATGTTGCTTTAATCTTAATATATGAATTGATAAACATTGAAGATTTAAAACCAATTAAAAATGCTGTACATTTTTACATAGCTAAATTTATTTTTACATTTAAAAATAAATAACAGAAATGGGAGTTTTACATATTTTTTTTTCTTCCAGTATATTCAAGTCTAAGTAAAGTTTTAAATTTGGTATTTAAAGCTAAAATATTCTTGAAAATGATCCGCTAAAACAATATTTATTATTATTATTTTAGATGTTTCAAGGCCTTCCTCTATTCATAATTTGTTATTTTTCAGGTAATTTCAGTTGCCAGGGACAGATAACTTTTCTGTAGACCACCGTATTCCCCCGTAAAATGTCAGAGGTGTCTGGTTAACAGACAAAGCTTGTTGTGAACAGAGTCATCAACAGATCAAAGATCACAAAAGCAGCATATCTACAACAAAATGGCTGAAAGAGAAGAGAATTACAGGTGTAGTCAAAGTCCGCAGTCTGCTTAAAATGCTTAAGACACCTAAAGGAGATCTGTCCAGTTCTGCAGTTCTGAATCTAGCCAGAATGGAGTAAACAAATGAAATTATACAGAATCTACTTCAAGTTATTACTACTGAAAGGAAATTCAAAAGCATTTGAATCATGAGGTGTACTTAGTTTTATTGTTGTACTTTGGTTTCATCTTTACCACGTGGTAAAATTATTTTAGTTTTAACTCAAATTTACAAAATATAAAGCTAATCCCACCGTCTGTTATTTAATAAAGACCAGGCAATTTCTTCACCAAACATAAAACCCCAGACCATGTTCTTTCATTTTCCACAAATGTTGAAGTAATAAAACCTTTAATACTTCAACAGGTTTACATTTCCAACGAGTCTTGACAGATCTCACCCTTTCCTTAAATAGTACCATTTCTGATCCAAATTTAGTCAACAGTACCAACCTAAAAACCACTTTCCAATTTTAGAAGCGCCTTAGTATGAACTTCATCCATAATTTGTACGGACAGCGTGGCCCCGTCTAACCCCTGGAACGTACGGCTCCCCCTCCCCCCATGTCTTTACTGTGCACTTTGTGAAATAGTTATTTTTTAATGGTGCACTCATCTGGAGTGCGTGTATGCGAGTTAGTGTAGTATGATAAACTCCAGCGCTGAACCAAGAGAGAGTGGCCTGATAAGGCTGTGTGAGGCCGTGTTCACAAGGCTGCATCAAATGGTATTCATGTGTCTGCCATAATAATCATCATTACATCCTGTTACAGTGAATCACTGCGCCGCCTCATGCAGACTGCTGAGGCTTTCTGATTGAGCTGTTTGCCTTTCAGTCCACTGACTCAACTCTGGACTTTCTTTTTAAACCCTATCAATGACAAAAAACAAAACAAAAACTGAAATAGTGATTCCCCGCTTTGGTTTATTTTGTCAGATTAAACAAAGTATTTGATTCTATTTTTTTTAACCGTTCCTCTTCTCTCTCTTTTTTTTTTTTTTACATTTCATCATTGCTGTTGTATTTTAACAGTCATGAGGCCTGACACATTCACAACTGGAAGCTACTGAGTCCAACCTTTGTCTCTTTACTGTAGACCAGCAGTGGTGGACCAAGCTCTTCCTCCAAGGTCACCTTGGAAGCAGAAGGACGTGTTTCTTTTTGTAGTTTTTCATTCTCCAAAAAACTGGGTTCCTCCCTTTTCACTTGCCATCATCTCTGTCCTCCAAATCCCTGCATCTGTGTCATAATCAAATGGTTAAAACTGCACTGCAGGCACTTTACAGTATGTATGTGTTATGCACAGTTCCCCTTGAATAAGCAAAAGGCTTTACTTGATCTCACTGCCCTAATGGTCCACACGGACGTCATCTCAAGCTTCCTCCAGGCACAAAGAAGTTTTCACTTAATAATATAATGAATGATTAAAAATAGCACTGGGAAACGTGAGGGGGCGGGTAACAAATGGAGTTTGTTTGAGACGGGACTTGAATTGCGAATGGAAACAACATGATCTCATGTACAGAGCATCTCAATAAATAGTATTAAAATTGAGTGTCAGGTCAGTTCAGTTTATGTCTTTGTATTTTCACAAAAACATCATGTGTTTAAACAAACATCAATTTAATCTGAACAGATAGATTCAGTCATTTACATATGTTCCAATTTATTCCAGTTATTAAACATGGCAGTTGAGATCTGTTTTTTTCTTTTGATTTCAAATTCAAAAATACAAATATTGAAATTGCATGTTGCTGTTAGGCCTGTCACAGTAAGCAATAAATCAACTAATCATGTGATAAATGAAAAGAAGCTCAATAACTTCCTCAATCATTCGCATGATTTATAGTTTTTCTCTTTTCTCTCTTTCTACCAAAAACTGGATGATAAAAGTTTTCTGTCTGGTGCTTTGGTCTCAACTAACCCTTTTTTGAAGGACAATTTTGTTTACAGAGATTTGATAATTAATTTTATTTGCTATTTCTGTTGTCTTGCTTATTTATTTTGAATATTTAAAATGTATTCCAGTTCTGGTTAAATGCTTGTTAGAAATGAAAGTTTATTGATCTTTGGTGAGAGTGTAGTGGCTTTATTATGCATTACCATTATGTTACCTGAAAAATGGTTTCCAAGCAACAATACTATTGTGTATCACAATAACTTCTATCACAATTTATCGTCCAGCAAAATGTGTTATTGTATCAGGCCTAATATTAAATAAGAGCAAATTATATATATACATGAATACAAATATAGATCATATTTAAATTATAGGAATATCAACTTAGACTGTACAATTCAGTTTGTATAAATTACTGGAGTTTCTCTGTCAGGTTTAGGTCAGACAGTCACCTACATTGACATTACAGCAGGTATTATTTCACTTTTGCAAGACTGAAAAGGTGACAAGTCCTGCTGGGAATCAAAACCACCATCTGCATCCGTCTTGTCAGCAAAAGAACGGATGAACTCGTCACTAAATGTGAAAACTTTAAACTGGACCTGAAACGTCTTGGATTCTGTTCATCTCCACCCTGGGACCTTGAGGTTCAAATCAAATGCTAAATTTTGTTGAATTTTATCTGATCAACAGTCAACTCCTTATTCTGCTTCCCCAAGGTAAGACACTGCTGAATGTGGTTCAGGAGTGGATGAACAACAGGTGGATACACACATGTTCTGGAAACGTGTGTATCCAATGGCTTTTAATCTAACCCATTTGTTGCTGTTATTCCCTCTTCTACCACACTTTTTCCTTTCTAAGGACATTAAAATTAAAATGTTCGATACAGCACTCTAAACATCCAGCTTAGTTAGCAGAAACCTTTATGGTGGGTGGATTACCTGTTGATCAACAGGCAAGTTAGCTGTCTTCTCCATGATTATGGTTTAACTCGAATATCGTAGAAACACAACATTCATGTGTTTTTTTTTTTTTTTTTTTGAGAGACTGAACTTTGGGGTTTCATTAACTGTAGGCCATAATTCAGTTCAATTCAATTCAGTTTATTTCTTTGGGCCAACGCACTACGACTGTTGTCTCTAGGCGCTTTACAAAAAAATAATTTCAATTCAATTCCATACATTCCAACTGATTCTAGTTATCAAAGAGTGCATTACGGACAACCAATTATTCATAGTAGTGTGAAAAGTTTCTGTCTGAGGAAATCTAGCAGATTGTAATAAACATTGAAATTAACTATTTGAAATGAAGCCCTGTAAGATGAGTTTCATTATTTTAATTGTCTTTCAGAAATACATTGACAAAAATTAATCAAAACAATACATTTATTGAAATGCACCTGTAGCACTAACACTCTTTTTTTTTTTTTTTTTTATTCTGCCCTCAAGACAAATCACTCTTTGATCTGTGAGCATGTGAAACGAGAAACAGGGGGTCTCCACAATGCTAAACACCTGCTCTTGTTAGATTTGACCACATCAAGTGGGGGTCACTGTTTCACACTAATAAAGAACCTTGATTCTCTCTGCCCACCAGGCCATTCTTTAATCTGGAATCCACAGGGTTTGTTGCAAAAAACGTCTTCTTGCCTGACTTGCTTGATGCAAAACGCTATTGGCAGAATTCCTCCACAGGTATGTAGCCTGACAACCTAAAATCCTCAGAGAACAGTGGGGGTGTTGAATCAAAGTGATACAAACAGACAGGGTGTCGTGGAATATGAAGCCTGGAAGGTCAGATTTAAGTGAGAAAAGAAAAAAAAAACATCAAGCATTGATTGTACCAGGATGGGTAAAGCTTGGGAGGAAGTGGTGGGGAACTAATAAGAAAGACTTGATTAATACTGTATATGTGTAAAAAAAATGTGTTTGACATTGCGTTTTTTAATTAACACAATAAAAAAAAATACCCAATGAAAACGATAGGCAACGTTGACATAATCCAGAAAATGACAAGCTGAAAGTCTAAACTTCTCAGGGGAAGTAGGGAGAAATGTTGATCTTTTGAAATCAACATTTAAAGGTCTAATCAGGTACTGACATCTTTTGGAATTGAGATTTTGTTTGTATAAAATGTATTTTTAGACGCAACTTTTCTTTAAGATCCTGCTGCATTGTTACTGTAATAGAGCAGTTGTTGAACGGAAAATATACATCTGTGTGTGCAGTTTGCCTTAAAATAAATGGTTGCTATGGAGACTTGGTGACCCAGACTCAGTGGAGACTATGGAGGATTTATTTTGCCTCTCAATTTTATCGGAATAGTAATTAAAAACAATAAAGTGGTATTGTGCAGCCAGGCATATTATTGATCCCTGATGATTTAAACACTTTAAATATTGCTCTGACTGTAATTATTAGCAATTTAAGGTAAGCAACTACTTCTTTGAAGCCATTCCCGGGCTTAGGGAGGTCAACATGCATGAATGCCATGTTCTTTTGTCATTCCCATTTGAATGGTAGTCAGATATTATGTGTCAACTTACAAATTTTGAATTTGGAATGGACTTTCAGTGCCCTAAGTGACCACTCCTGCTGGAAAGACCAAAACAAAAAATTCACTAATATTCTAATAAACTAGAATATTAGTGAAAAGTCCATTTATTTCAGAAACTTTATCACTAATGAATTAATTCCACAGAAGTTTGAAAGCCTTGATTTCAATTTATTATGATTTTCCATTTACAGTTAATGAAAACATGGCCTTTAGACTTACAATATTGCGCCAGACCAATAAAAAAACGGAAATGTGGGCATACTGAAAAAATATGTTTAATATTTGCTTAAAGGTTCTGTTCAAAAGGTTCTTTTGAATAGAACCTTCCAAAACGAGACTCATCAGCATGTAAATCCTAATTTATTGAACATAAAAAATGCAGAAAACACAGATAAGATCACCGTAATGAGGAAAAAAAATCAGAAAACTAGAGTAATTGTAATTGACATTAAACAATATCCATAATTTTTTTAATAACTTCTTCTATACTCAAATCACATGGATAGACCCTTTGATTAGAGGAGCAATTTTTCAAAGAACCTTCAGGCATGGCAAGTGGAAAAACTAAAGAAACTGGCTGACTTAGACACAAGCTTCCACCTTGACCCGATACAAGCGTTGGTTATATCTGTTGTTTTATAATGATCACGTAACCTACCATCATGTGCAAAGAAGACCAGCAATGAAAAGGATGACACAACAGAGATTAGGAGCTGTAAAACATGAAAAGGGCTTATTGGGGTCATTCTTTGTTGTTTTGTAAGAGTCTTATAACAATCTGAGCAAACACAATCACAATTATTTTACTCTGCGTGATTCCTCGGGATATTACATGTAGCTGTCATAGTCGCTCAGTATTGGCCAGACGGACCAATATTGTGCCCCTAAATTTTCTACCAATAGCCAGTATGGTTCGTATTGATACACCACTAACAATCCAGTAAATAAGAGGCAAGGATTGGTTTCATTTGTTTTAATTTAGCAAAATAAAAACATAAATATTAATGCTTTGATTCCATCCCAACTCTGTGATGTAATGTAATACAGCACATTATACTATTATGAAGAAAGGCAATGATACTTTCTAGTGAGTGAATGACATAGGCATATCATGAAAAAGAAAAAAAAAACTTTTCAGAAGTACATCAATCAAACTTCCAGTACAGAGTATGAAAAATCTGCCAGTAATCGACGTGCCTATCAGCTTTTCTGTAACTCAGGGGTAAATTGAAAAACGGATTTTCTAGATTATGTGTGATGACAAATATTAACTCTTCGGAAAGGGGTCTATATAGCTGCTCATTAGTGGAAAAATGTGAATCCGCTTACACACAGATGGCACAAATACTGGTGTTATATTAAAAATAGTGATGACAAACCAATGAACAAATCTTATACTTTTAATAAAATCAAAACTGGATAACAATATGTAACACCATTAAAAGAAATTAAATTAGAAGGCACACACATTTCCAAATATATTTATATTTTATACTTATATATTTATATAACGTACGACTGTTGAAAGTGCTGTGTGGCTCAAGCCATGATGAATTGACTAGCTCGTTTAAATCTGGAAGAACTATTTGATTCAACAATGCACTTTTTTAACCCACTCTGGTTCAAGATGACAAGTTTCACGAAAGAAACTCAGGACCCCTGAGTTTAATCCTGGACTAAAGTTCATTAGTGGAAAATGATGCTACAATTTTCAAGCAGGAGGATTTAGCCATTTTATAGTATTAGTGTAGCTATTTAGTGAAGAACTGTACAAATTGACATAATTCCTCACTATGTCAGCTAAACATTCCACAAAAGTATCCATGTCTCCTGCAAAGACAAAATCCAAACAGAGGAAGCGGGCTAGCTGAAGAGAAATATCAACATTGCTGTTTGAGCGCATGTCTGCATAAAACACGGCAATAAACTTCTCTTCTTGCAAGGACAAAACGTACAACCTTCCACTTTCTCCTACTGGCAGAGAGAAGACATTTGTTGTCATGTCCACGAGCTTGAATCCAAAAGGATAAATTAGTTACTGTTTTGCGAATCCAGTAGCTACCTATGGTTCACAGCTGAAGGAATAGACCTTGATCCTGGTTTTATTCAGAATCCTGCAGAAGGAACCTTGGAATTACATGTTCCCCAAGATTGCTGCCCACAACATAACACTGACTGGCGAGTTCCTTTACATTAAGGCTCAAAACACACCTATTTGAAATTGTCTTTGATTAGTAGTAAGGGCAACATTGATCAACGATCTATATATGTGTATTTGCTTGAAGATTTTGATGATGGAATTTGACTAAATTTTAAGCTTGCTCGTTTCATAATGTATGTATGTGTGATGATTTTATGCTGAAAAGCATTGAACTGTTTTGTTGCTGCAATGCGCTATACAGATAAACTTGACTTGACCAAGCTCTGATGGCGTCTGGCCAGAGCTAACACAACCATGTTTTAAGCTAATGTGTGCTAACTGACAATACTGCAAGTCATTGACTGGACAGCTAATTGTCTCCTGGTTGCAGAGTGACACAGAGCTACCTGAATGCCTAAACTCAGCTCACCCATTGGAACTTTGTTCACAACAGGTTGTGTTCTGGACAGAAATAACAGCTGAGGATTATATATTTGTATTTTTATTGCATTACTTGACACTTAGAGCCTGTTCCAAACAGAAGAGTGAAGCTGCTAAAGCCACCAAATATTCAAGCTGTTCAAACTGTATCCCAATGAGTGCTTTAATCACTGACAGAACAGCAAGTTGAGCTTGTCTCTTTTATGGGTAATTTCCTTCCCATTTTTTGCCGCAAAGTAGATAAACAGAGCCCTAAAATCATTTTAAATATCCTGTTTTCTTAGAGATAGCAGTAGCTTCTTCGTGTTCGTGCCATCAACTGTAGGTGAACTGCTGACGCTCGTCAACAATTAATCTTGTCATTTTTGGTGCTTTGAACTGAAAAAAAGATTATTTAAACAGCAAACAATTATATTCTCTATAAATATTTGCGGAAATGGACTCTTAATGAGATTATTGATTTCTAATCCACTCAAAAATTATTAATACATACATTTCTCAAAATAAAGTTCTGTCTTTTGCATTGTGAAATGGTATTTGGAATACATACCAAGTTTGGCAATTACTCCAACTGAAACTCTTCAATACAGTCATTGGTCTTTAAATAAATCTGGCTTCTCAATATTCATAATCCATACTGGACTGATTTCATTACATCATTTTTATTGGCTCTATTTCTACTTTTAAGTTTAGCCATTAGTTGTCTTAGTTTAATCAAACTTATCTTTTTCTTACCAGCATAACAAGTTTGATGATTAGAGTGTTTAATTATAATGTTGAATTACTTTGTTAATAAAATCACGTGTGAGTGAGAGTACTTCTGTGTAATTATTTTATGTATAATATGTTGCTGTTCAAAGAGCACCAGTGTGGAACTTATGCCTTTATCTATTATTTGAAAACCTACGCCTTATAAGACAAATATTTAGACAATATAGGAGACAGATCTATTTGGTTATTATTTTCCTGATAATCGGGCGGTGCCCCGACTTGGTAATGTTGATCTAAACTACTAGTTTTATCAGTAATTGCCCAAAGCAATTATTCATAGCCAAATCTGGACTCCGACTGGCTCCAACAAAAAGGAAAACTTACAGTAGGTGATATATAATTACTGATTGTTGGTTCACTAATCATAGTGAACCAGGACTAGCATATTGCTTGTCCTGATATCAAGAATCCTAAAACATGAACCATGGTATCCCACGATATTTGCTTCAAGAGTACTAGACTTGTCACACACAAGCACACACACACACACACACACACACACACACACACACACACACACACTCGCGCGCGCGCACCCACACACGTCAGTTACTTCTCCTGTATGTTTATCTTTTAGATCAGAAACACAACCACCTGCCTTCACCTCATATGCTGTGTCTGAGTACACCAACAACAAGCAGAGCAATATAAATCTGATCCCAGTGCCAAATAAAATATGCACAAGGTAATCATAGCTTAAGTTGATGTGGTCAGATGTTTAAGAGTTAATCCTTTGTAAGAGCGAGAAAGGCTCCTAACAGCAAAACAAGAAGATCTACATCAGGGGTCACCAACTCCAGTCCTCAAGGGCTTCCATCCTGCAACTTTTAGACTCACCTCTCCTCCAAAATGTCTGAATTCCCTCACCAGCATTCATTCCTCTCTGCAATAGGCTGGAAACGAGCAGTTTATTTGATCCAGGTGTGTTTGAGCAGAGACGCATCTAAAAGTTACAGGATGGTAGCCCTCGAGAACTGGAGTTGGTGACCCCTGATCTACATGGTGTGATTATCGAAAATGTATAAAGGCTAAGACATGTTTTAGGGCACAGTGAGAAAGCGCTTATGTTGTCCATAAATTACCAGTTGAGGAGGAGCCTTTGGGTAGGCCACTAGCGCTCTCTTTTACCACGTCCAGGTTGCAGCCCAGACGTTAGCTGAGGAGTTAAGTGCCCTGAGAAAAGAAAAGAGATCCTTATCGTGTAACACTCATTGTCCTGTTATTCAGCTCGGACAAGCTATTAATTAAATCCAAAGTCATGACCCCCAGCCACTATGGTTCCCTAATTACTGACTGTTTTTCACCCAATGAATCTTTTCATTGCTTTTCACGTAGCATTAAGCTGCTCGTCCACAATGTGCCGATATGATGTTTATCATGGTCATCACGGCTGTGACCCGCTGAGGAGCTACGACTCCTGCACTTTCACATATCTCTCATACAGAACTGTAAACACAGGACACTGAGACAAATATGCACCAAGAATAAGGTTTGCATAACCTTTATACAGGCTTCCTGAGTTATCAGAATCAAAATTTCCCCATCAGCTGCATTAAATATGAGACTGCCCCAGCAATATATTTCATATATAATCATAATATATTGGCAAAAGAGAAAACACTTAATGTCCGTTTATCTATATGCTTCCAATATTAATCATTCCTCTTGAACTTTTCCATCTTTTTTAAACTTCACAACTACAAATTTCAATGTGTTTATTGCAATTTTATCTGAAAGGCCGACACAACGGGGTGTAATAGAGAAGAAGAAAATGGATGCCCTTAGTAAAATTTTATACAAGCAATTGCCTTCAAATGTCGCCTTGTTAAAAATATGGACCACTTAATTTAATGATAGTATATGTCCACCTTTAAAAGCATCAGAGGGTTGGGAGTGACATCAGTGAACTAACAGCATCATACAGCATCAGCTTTAACCCTTCCATGTACGAACGTAGCGCTGATGACACAGCCAAATTTGCAGTACTGTAATTCCGCCACACTTAGCGCTGTCTGAAAAATTCCAACAGTTTCTGAAAAAGGAGACGTTGCACTTTCCAGTCGATATCTGGTTATTAAGATAATTTCACATCTGCTGTAGTAGGGAGTGAAATTAATCTGAGGGGCACTCTGGACATTGAAAGTTCCAGTTGTTATGGATAAATGGGAAAATATATTTACTCACAGAACATTTAAAAAACTGCGTACAATGAAAATAAGCAAAAATATCCAATTGGACATTTTAAACTTAGGTGAGAAAGAGTTAAAGAACATGGAAGCACATAAATCCAAGGCAATCATGGAATTATAAATAGAGATGGAGTCGAGACCAAGACCAAGGTCGAGGCCAAGGCTGAATATTTAGAAATTCGACAAATATTGTAGGACATTATTTTTTGTACCACAAAATGAAAAGTTACTGGAAGAACAGTTTTTACTGTTCTGTCAGTAAAAACGTTACTCAACCAAAACTACTTCCTGGTATTACATTGATAATAATAAGCTAATGTTTAAGTTAGTAAATGCATCCAAATATTGATACACATTCTCTAAGCTTACATTGCACAATAGTTGTATTGTAAGTTTAAAAAACTGAGAGATCATTCAAATAAAAAAAACTTTATACAATCATCTGAATAAAAACTATTTATCAGAGTATTAGATAAAACTTGCTTCTCCTAAAAAATACATATCCTAGACATACGTATTAGTAAATTATCAGGCATTTTAATATTATTATTAGTACATGCCTCAGAGGCAATGCCTAAAACCACCAGAGCAAACAGAATAGGTGGGATTTAGAAAAATCAGCTAGCCAACAGGGATGAAGCATTGAGAACAGATTACAGGAACCAAATGAAAATATTTTCTCTGACTGAATTTATGTTCTTGTCTTGATGAAGTTAGGCTCTTCATCAGCTGCTGCATGTAGAGCGATGAGGAATTTCTGCTTTAACTAGGAACCTTATCTTGAACTTATCTTGACAAAAAATTAATGTTGCTGTGAGTTTTTTCAGTCACACAGTTTTAGCATCTATTTAGGTTTTTATCATTAGTATTAAAAAAGCCCTCCATCCTTGAAAATAAATAACGGTAAAGGTTAGAAAGGTTTTGAGAATTTACTCCCAAAATCAATGTCAAATTTCAGTTCATTTACGTAGCAGTAATTCACAACATATCATATCAGACCATTTACCATTTCAGTCCAATCATGCATTCATCACAACTGATCTGCGTTAACAAACAACGAAGTCAAGTTCAGGTCATTTTTCAAATTGGTTTAAAAAGTTTCTATCTAAGGAAACCCAACAAATTGCATCAAATCATTGCCTTGCAGCAAACACTCCTACTGGATGAACACAGCAAACAGTCACCTGAATTGAGTCCTGAAAAAATAATATTAAAATAATATTAAAAACAAGCATCATGCTTCTTTTACTTCACAATGTACTACGTAGGGTTTCTCTGTCACAAAAAATGTCAAGAAAATACATTAGATAATGTACAGACATTCTCTGTTTCACTCTTCCAGGTCCTTTTCCACAGACCACTTGAACTCTGCCTATGCTGAAAGTGCTTCATGTATAATGCAGAAACTTTGCAGATCTCCTCCATGCATATATATTTAAACTGGAAGAAGTATGATTTTCAACATATTTTCATGTTTCAATAAAATAAAATAAAATTTATATCCTGCACATGCTCTATGCATAACCACCAAAATAGTCACGATTGTCTAGATATCGATGTTAAAACAACAAACTAACAGAAGTGCACACATCCTGGGCATTGCTTAGCCAACATCTTAAAAGTCATCGATAAGAATCAATGTTGACTAACATGACTAACATGATTAACAGTATTATACTGTTAATCGTGCTATCATACTGCCAATGCAAACATCACATCAACTGTCAAGCACAAAGCAGGCACAAAATCAATATTTGAAATCTTTCACAACTGAATTCCTGCATATCAGACATCCATGAAAATGCTAATAATCACAAACGTTCTATGGAAGCAAAGGTGAGGAAATTGGTTAATTGAACGTATGTTTTTGTTTTGTCTTCTTGAAGTTTCAGTTTGCAAAAAAAATGTACTATGCAGGTATTCTGGTTGATGTAGGGGAAAAAAAATACCTTTTTTATTTGTTACATCATACAAAGGTCTCTGGTTCTAGGCCAGCATTGGGCACTCATAGGGACTGTCCCTCAGTTTTAGTGAAACTGAAGCTTTGGGCTGTTCTGCAGGGCTTGCAAAGAGCCGTCGCTGTCATCAAAAGCAGCAGCACATTATCCAGCCACCTGACAACCGATACGGCTAGCAGAGAACACATCATGCAGTCCAGCTTTCCCAAGCTGTCACCTTTTTAGAACTTTAAAATAGCACTTTGACCTTCCAGGTTTTGTACTTTTTGTTTATGCGGGGGGAAAAAAGAATGTTTTGGTTTACAATGAACAACAGATCGCCATTCAAACAGGAAGTGCTGAAGCTATAGCCTCAGTAACAATATGATGACGGAATATGAAAGCTTAAAAACAGTAGAGGTAAAGAAAATCCCCCACTTTTGTGAAGCTTAAGGTGTTTGCCGTGAAGATAAACTGCGAGCAACAATTAGCAACCAACGGATGAAACTGTGCATCTACTGACTCATTATATGAGCTACTTCTCTGTCTAACGCTGGTAAAATTGTTGAAAAAGGGTTAACAGAGGAGCTATATTATGATGACTTCCTGAAGGCAGAGTTTCAGAAAGAGCACCAGTTTTTAAAGAGACAGAAGCCCAATTTCAAAGTGAGGTAAACCATTTTTCATTTTTGTCATGTTTTGTGACGTGAGCGTTGGATCAAATCACAGACAGGAGTATGGAAGTCACATAATGATTTAATATAAGTCCAAACAGGAGGTCTAGAAACAGGACAGGACAGGACAGGTGATGACAAAGGAGACGACGCAAGGATCCAGCAGGGAAACAGTGGCACAGGTAGGAGTGTATACACACAGTGGCAAACAAGGAAATGACACAAACATCTGGAACCAATAACAGGGAAAGGATGAAACAAGATGGCTAAGTAATCAAATTACAAAAAAGAAAACTCAAAACAACCCAGGATCATGACATTTTTATAACTGAAGTAAGTTAATGGGTTGTGCTATAAAATGGCAGAACATGCCTGGAAAACACATAATGCTGCCCCTTTAAATAAAATAATATCAAAGAATTATTCAAAATACATATGGTGAGTTGGAGGGCCTTCTATGGTGGCCGAGTGGACACATAATGCGATGTACAGTATACTTGCAGACAGGAGCAGGAAAGATGTACTTGAACATTTTTTATCATCAATTTTTGAGCATTCTGGATAAATTCAGAATTCCCAGGACAAGGAAAGGGGATTCTCTACAGTATCTTTTTTTTTTTCTGCACATTTAAGCACATGGTTGTTCTACAATGTATTTTAACTAGGTGGCAACTGAAGAAAATTGGTTGTCCTGGATTTTATTGAGGGGTATCAGAGTACAGATGGCTGATTACAAGTCCTCACTTCACTTTTTCAATCTGTCTTTGTAAAACCGTGTCTACAAATCATGTATCATTTTCCTTCCAAGTCACAATTGTGCACGTCTCTGTTCTCTCACATAAAATCCTAATTAAATGTGCAAACATTTGTGGCTATAACGGGGACAAATATGAAAAAGTATAAGTAAACAAGTTTGAAAGGATGAATAAAATTCGAGATCCGTTTCATGTCTTACAGTGAGAGACGATTCCAACCCTGGCGAGGCTCAGACCAAAGGCTCACACTTTCTCACAGCATAAGGATCCTAAATTAAACAGGAAGCTGTGAAATCAACATCTGCTCTATAACATATGTGGATTTGTTTTCTTTTCTCTTTATTAAGCTCCATGATGCTGAGCCGATTTCTGCTCACAACACAGCTGAAGCGCATTCACAAAGCTAAAACATTCATTTTAATTAGTGACATACGCAGATACATCCTAATGCTACAGTAACGCCGCAAAATATTAATTGCCAACAATTACAAAACCGAGACTAAAAGGTGAAGTATTATTGTAGTGGCGCATAGCCAAATCACGCAGCACCAAAGCAAAATAAACACTGCATCTTATTTCAAAACAGAGTGCAGTATGGGACTTCTGGTTTATTTTTGCGCAGGCAGAGCTTTTGGCACAGAGGTATCAGGTCTGTGAGGCTTTTCTCCACCTGTCACTACGGATTGTAGATGCTACATTAGATGAGTCACTGTTTGAACTGTCCCGTCCTGCTCCATTTGAGTAACAGCGTTACAATCAAGAAACATTTTTTATCAACCGTAGCAGTTATGCTGCCTTATGAAGCACATATCCAGGCATAAAGAACCGGTCAAGTTGATCCAATCAAATCTGAACCAAACATCAGAAGGGAGAATAAAAGAGAAGAATGTGACTGCTCAGTTTGGCTACCTCAAAAGCATTTGAGCCACTGGAATATTTTAAAAAATGCTCATAAACAATGAAGAAAGAGACACCTAGAGAATGGTGATTGACGTCCAGGTGAAACAGCTTCTGTGTTGGCGCAGAAGACTGGCTAGACTGGTTTAAGGTGTTGGAGAGAACAGTGATAAGAGAGCATACGTAGAATACTTGGTAAGCTGATTGCTGGAGGTGATTACTTTAAATTTTTAGAAAAAAAAAACCTTCATTGTTCTCTATCATTTCAGAGGCTAAGAAACCAAATAGGCAGAGAGATTTCTGCCTATTCACAGACCTGGCATCCTTCTCAAGAAGCCTCATGAATAATCATTCTTCTGAAAGAAAACCAAGCTATTTAAAGATGTTCAACAGTTAAAGATTCAATATGTAACTTTCATTTAAAAAAAAATATGTTTTTTAGATTTGTTAAAACTGTCAACATGTTGTGAGACAGATCATCTGTGAAAAAAATCAAAGTCCTCTGCCTTATCCCAGTTAATACCAGAAATATAGCACTCAGTCAGAAACAATCATATCCAGACAGAGGGTCTTACCGCTGTCAGTCATTCTTGTGCATGCACCAGTCATGTCCTTCCCTTTTCTCTGCCGCACTACTATACTTCACCGTTAGCAAATGGCAGAGATGCTCATATCTGATGATGATTGACAGCACTAAGATCCACCTCCTGTCTCTGATTGGATTTCTCTGATCAGAGCGTTGCATTTCTTCATTCAGCTATCGTAGCACTCAAAGGAGATGGAGGAACTTTATTGTTTTTACAGAGTGTCTGTCACATAACATACTGTTACAACATGGTGGCTATTTTAATAAACATGTAAAACATTCATTTATTTTATTTTTTTATAAAAGTTACATGGAGGAGCTTTAAGAGTGGAGATATAACTTAACCACTGGTGTCTCTTATTGACATCCTCCATTGTGTATTTTTCTACTGGGGAGAAAACAATCACACATAGTAAGGACAATCTAGACAGACTTGTTAACTTAAAGGTCATGTTTTTGAACTGTGGGAGGAAGCTGGAGTACCCGGGAAGAACCCATGCAGTCACAAAGAGAATATCCAAACTCCAGACTGGAACTTTAACCCAGGGCTTTCTAGCTGTAAGGCGACAATGCTACCAACTCCTCTACCATGCAGTAATATTTACTTTTTGTGCCATGCAAATTCTGACATTCAGGTAGCCAGCATTGCTTCTGATGTTCTGAATCTCTTGGTACCTTGGCTAGACACTTGACTTCACAGCTGTCACTAACTCCTGTTTCATTCCTTAAGCAAATGCGAGCAAATGTGTTTTAAAAAAAATACGATTCCATTATAAAGAAATGACTGACAGCCAAGCTCAGAGAGGCAGCTTGCACTATGCTAAAAAAAAAAGTCTGCTCTGTTTCACTGTCCACTGAAATACCAGATGATGACACCTATCATTCAAAAAGCATTGAGTCTTGTGGGATGGAAGGAAAAAGCCCAGCAAGGTGGCATGTCAGCACTCACACCCAGCTGTCAGATTTGGTTTTCTCAGATCATCCAAACTCTGCTGCTCCGATATCAGCAAAGACGAGGCTGTGTTGGCCTGATTCACGTCAGCTCCAGCACAAAAACAAACCTCCCACGTCACAAGCAGAAACGGTACATTTAAGATTATTTATTGGCAGTGAGTTGAGGCCACAATGATGATCATGCTAACTCGTGCAGCTGAGAGTAATCACCATGTGTTGTTGGCTCCCTGCTCACTCTATCATGGACCGTTTCATGCGCCGACAGAGGATTTGGCCATGCATAGGCAGCAGCGCTGCTGCTGCTGCATGCGTCTTATGATGCCTGCCAGGTTTTTCTACCAAGAACGTTTCATTACTTGCTGTTTAATTTATCCCCCTCTACTCAGACTGCCCTGCAGTTTCTAAAAACATTTAGCACATGCCAAGAAAATATATGCCTACTTGTTTAGCCATAACAGAGACTCGCCAAAGGGAAATTAAATTTCTCTTGGCTGTAAAATGAAATGGCTAAAATACAGTCCAGAGATTTTTTTTTTTTTTTGCAGTGGAGTCAAACATTTGGTCAAACAAGCATCAGATTCCTGCAAGCGGTGATGAGTTTATGTCAATCGATACGTCTGCCAATCCACATACAATTTCCCAGCAGCTGCTTGAGCTCAAAATCAGAACAGATTCAAGTTAGGCATGCACATCTTTAGAGCTCCGAAGGGAGAGGAGCGACAGTGAAGCAAAAGCATGATCTTGAGCAACTGTCTGGACTTTAACCAAGCCTTGTCAATTCAAGGATGCTATTTGCAGAATGCAATAAAATGTAATTTCTTTTTAATATCCTTAAATATTGAACCCACACTCAGGACAAGGAAGTAAAAATAGTTTGTTTAATGAACTGGAAAGTTTCTTCAGAGTAGACACTGAAGTCTTGGAATAACACAGGCTAAGTTACATGCTTGATTAAATTCCTGGTGCTGGATTATGACCTCCTTACATGTAATTAACCATAATGAAGGGAACATTTTTTTACGATGCAGTTCCTTAAAGGTACCCATTCTCTTGTGTTATGCTTTTGTTCCAAAAAATTACCATGCATTACACAGACATGTTTTTCACTCACTTTCCATAACACAACTATTTCTAGATGCAAGCAAAAGAAACAGAGAACAAATCAGCATCTCTTTTAGGACTTCACCAGTGGCTCATCATAACAAAGTAAAGCAACAGTGCATATAAATGTTCACCCTATATAACACTCAATAAACAGACATTGCCAGGTTTTGTTCATTTTCCTACAGTCAATACTATGAACAACCACCTTTTGGTAATGGACTTGAAGAGAAATTGGCCCAGAGTATTACTGATGCTCTACCGTACTTAGCAGGGAATTAATTTATCCAGAGAAGTTCTTCTCCATTTCCACATCTAGTCCATGCAGCTGTATGTGAGATCATTCCTAACCAATTAATTTAGGTAGAAATTGACAACTGGACAATAAATCATTAACATTACATATAGTGATATACATGTGATCAGCATTGATAGGTAATACAGCTGATGGAATATTCAATATTGTCACCTTCCTAAAATAATGTCTCAAGTAATTGTTTTGTCAAAAGCAAAAAAATCATTGCCTCTTTCTTTCCAAAACACCCATCCATCTTCTTTACAACCTTGTCCCATTGGGGCCAGGAGGGGTGCCTATCTCCAGCGAGACATTACACATTACACCCTGGACAGGTCACCAGTCCATTGCAGGGCAACACAGAGCAGACAGGACCATGTACACACACTCACACCTAAGAATTTAGAGAAACCAATTAACCTAACATGTTTTGGACTGTGGGAGGAAGCCAGAGTACCCAGCATGCACAGGGAGAACATGTAAACTCCATGCAGAAAGAGCCCATGCTGGGAATCGAACCCAGGACCTTTTTACTGCAAGGCCAGAGTATTACCAACCATTAAACAGGCACTATTTTAGGAAGGTGATGACATTTAATATATAGAATATTCTCCTATCCTGAATTGCAAAGCATTCTGGGAGATGTAGGCAGAGGAAAGGCTTTAGCCCCTCAACCTCTCATGGCCAGCTAACCAAGGTGGGTGGCATCAACTAACTAACTAACTCATTCATTGGTTACCTAGCAACAACTTGCTGAGTAATGTGCATGTTTAAGGTTGCCACTGTGCCTCATAACGACTTTAAAAAACAGGTTGGAGTGAAAACTGTAGATTAAACAGGAAGCGTCATGTCACCAGTTTGGCAGTATTTCAAATATATAAAATAAAAAAAAATATCAATAATTATCAATATAGACAGATATGAAATATAATTTTACGTTTTTCAGTCATTTCATCCAGTCCTACCAGAAAGTATTCTCATGTCTTGCTTACAAAAATCAGTACACATATACCTTATGTGTTTCTTGCCTTAGTCATTTTAATATAGAAAAAAGGAAATGAGTCTGTAAGTTACAGCATGTTTAAGTCTTGAATTACTGATAAGAACTTCTTAAAAACTTGGTCATCTGTAAATAAAAAAAAATCTGCAGGTTCCTTTCTTTAACAAAGATATTTATTTCTTAACACGGGGCTTTTAAGAACGAATAAATATACTCAAATTACAGGTTGCATGTTTCTCATTGCCAGCGGTGATGAGCGCTGCTGCCAGTCAGAGTGAGCAGACCTGAATACGACAGGAGCCTCTTGGGTTTTCTCAACTGCGCTCTGTCTTCTGACTGTTAAATGCCTCACCGCCTCCACTACAGTCCAACCAGGCTGGCTCACAAAGTGCGCACCTCTAATTCACATCCCGTGTCACCAATGTATTCACAGTGAGATGGTGTATTTAAATGCACAATAAATAGGAGAGGGAAAAAACAACATAAAAGATAAAAATAAAAAAAATCTCACTTTATCAGATTAAAGAAATAAATCCGGGGGCGTTTGGTGCAGCGCGAGGCTTTCCCTGCGGTTGCAGACTGTCAAGAATCGTTAAAAATGCGTCCTTTCGAGGCTGCTACCTGTCTGGAACTTTGTGGAGGTCAGCCTCAAACGGACTTCGAAGCGAGCTGATGAGAATTTAATTTCTACCAGCTGTAAACTGTGGAGTAAAATGTGTGATTAAACAGGATAGATATTTAATCCACAGTTTAAACAGAATGCTGTGCGATTCTGGATCTGTGTTCATTTATATATATATATATATATATATATATATATATATATAATTAATAATTGGAAAACCATTCAATGACAAGCTGCTAAATATATATAAAATTAAATTTATTTAAATACGTGGAGATTACGAAGTAAACAATGTCTACATGTCACGAGCTGAAGTTTGTGTTCACCAACCTGACGCTATTCTATCACTTCCAGCGCCTGCGTAATAAACTTGGTTTCTAATTAATAAACGTGGTCTGCTGGAGTGGGCTACCGCCACGACCATCGCTTTGAAATGCTGACACGCTTGTTTTGTTTGTGTCGCAGATGAGTAATCACGCGCGAGCCGCTCATGGGCGCCACGCGCGCTCAACATACCTTCACTTTTTCACCTCTCCACTTATTGATTCCCACACTTGCTGAGCTCACCTGCGTTCCTGAGCTTCTTGTTTCGATACACGGAGAAGATGACCAGCAGGTTCCCCAGGATGTCGACCACGATGGTGAAGATGAGAAAGCAGCCCAAAGTTGTGGTGACCCACGGCGGGCGGCTCAACGCGGCGTCACTGGGGTCCTGAGCGGAGCTGTTCAGGTGAGACCCATTTATGACCATTGTAATAAACAGCTGCAAAACTTTCTTTCCCCCAACTGAACCAAATTCACATCTCCCGTGACTACTCCGCGAGTCCTACACAGTGGACACCGGTGGTTTAATACAATAACCTCCCACGGGTGTCATGTTTATCTTCTCCACGAGCGCCTCTTTTTCCGCTCTCTCTCCTCCTCCCTCCACCCCCTGTGAAGGCTTTACCCAGCTGCCGAGGATCAGCTCTGGTATGGCTCTCCGTTCTCTCTGCTCCCTCGGAGTCACTCCTGCGCCCGCGCGCCATTCACTCTGTCGGTACGCATGTGTGACATGGAGCCGCCACTTCAAACCTTCCCAACATGTGATCAAACAATCCAAAGGGGAGCGATTCCACACGGAGAGGGAAGAAATACTGCCGCCTGGTGGCTGCGATGTGGAAAAGCAGCCCGTGTCCTACTTCCTTTCGTTTCTCCGCGTGCGGGTTCATTCATGGCTCTGTGGTTTCACGCTCGCATTTCTCTCTCTCTCTCTCCCTCGCCACAGTCCCATTCATTATTACTTTTAAAGAATCATTCATGTCCGATGTCTTCCTGTACAATAAAATAATTTAAAAAAAATGAAATCAAGTCAATAAAAAATGGCTTTCGATTTTTATTTTGCTTTTTATTCTTACGCTACGTCATTTAAATTTATCTCCGAAAATGATCAGATTTTTGACCCACACTTTGCTTCACCAACGTAAAATTAGGAATTGCATTCAACCTCACAGTTATATGTGTTCTGCCACTTTTAGAAACTCGGGCATTAGATAGACGGTTATTTCTGTGAATTTTGATTATCGTACAGCTAATTAAACCCAGGGATGTTTAACAAAGAAATGTTACATTATGGCCTACACAATCATGTTCATGACTGTTGTCTGCATTTAGGGAGTCATGTCCAGTCTCCTTTATCAAGATCACTTCCTGCTTCCTGCTGCTGATGGACTTTATGGAGAAGCCAATTTCATTTTCCAAGCAGGGCATGTCACCTGCTCACACTGCCAACAGTTCCACTGGCTGCTTTAGTGACCGTAGCAACACTGTGCTTGATTAGCCAGCAAACAGGCCTGACCTGAACCCCACAGAGACAGCATGGAGGAGACACCAGGACTGCAACCTGGGCTTCTTAACACCTCACCCACGTCACACTGTTCTGGAAGACATTTTTTTTTCTTACATTAAAATAAGTTTTTATTTTTGTTTTATTTAATATTTAAATAAAAGAAAAATATTTGTAAGCCGTTCACATCACAAATAACAGAAATACTTCAGATTTATCACTTTGAGCACAATGAATTTATGTTATGAATTTTATTTTCAATGGAAGTGAAATAATGTGATGACATTCCAGTCTAACTAGCAACTTCTACACTGTTTTTAAATCTCTTAATCTGAGCAAATCCTAATCCAATGCTTCACTCATTATTGCAGATGAAAGGGGAAGACAAAAAATAGCAATGTGTGAAAACTACAAACCGTTATTATTCCTCCTTACAGAATAATAACACAACTGAACACGTTTAAAAGCAAAACTCCATATATTAACGTTTATTTTATTTCCACTCATGCAAGTACATCTCTAATGGACAGCAGTCTCACTTTCAAGAGGAAAATGCTTAAAGCACGCTAATGATATCTGCTTTTTTAATCAAATAAACAATATAAACTTTTTTTTTTCATTATTTGAGGACTTTAAGACAGTTATATTATATACCTGTCAAAATGGAAACATTCATACATAGTTATTGTTTCAGTGATGATTTAACTGCCAGAAAATAAAATAAAATAAAAATCTGGGCCTTGTCAATCAGTCGTCCATTTTAATAAGTGGCACAAATTTTAATTCACTGGCAAATTTTTATTAAGTTTAAACACTAGGAATTAATACCTCTATTTTTAAACCTGATTCCAAGCTGTGGATCATGTCTGCACAGCTACTGGTCTGGAAGCAGATTTGACTTTCCAGGGTTTGTCAGCAGTTATCCTCCCCTGACTAAACATCTTGTTTTAAAATTGAAAAAATAAATAAATAAATAAATAAAAAAATAAAAAACCTTCTGTTCTCTATAGTTTTGTACTCCATGCTACAATGTGTTGCAAATGCAAATGCTGCATGCCACCCACCAGAACAGGATACGTCAATAAAGGGAATGAATGGAGACTTTGTGGCAGAAGGCTCCTGATCTCCTTACTAACCAACGTTCTTCTTTCAGAGATCTTCTTAAAAAAAATTAATAAATAAAAGAATTGTATTTTTGGGAACAACCCAATAATTGGGACCAAATCCCAGGAATATCCCTGAACTGTAAAGCAGAAATAATTATTTATTCTGCTCTCTGAACTCTTCCACTTCATCTTGTTTTGTTTCGTCAATTATTTAGAAACAGGTAATTATTCTAACATATATGTAAATTGGAAAATTAACCATTTTGTTTCTAAGTCATATTGCAGTGTAACATTGTTAAATGAACATATTCTTTCAATCAGCAGGTTTCCTGCTTCCCTATGAAAATAAGCAGAAAGCAGAAAGCACTGCTTTGAATAATTACACTGCAGGAATTATTTTAAGTTACACAACATAATGATTACGTTGTGCAACAATGCCAGAGATTGGATATGGTGAAAATCTAATATTTGTATGTCAGTTTGCTGATTTTAAAAAAAAAAAAAAAAAAGTCAAAGTATCAGCAGGAAAAGCAGGAAGTTCTGAACTTCTTTAATGGATCAATGTTTATTCTACATTAGCTGCAGTTCAGAGATACAGTTTATTAATTTAATACTCCATTTTGTTGGAAGGTAATAAAGTACGAGCATTTAAATGAACAATGAAATGTTACTAGATGGAATCAGATTTCTAGTTATTTCTCAGTGTGATTCTCTGGTTGCCATGGGAATATAGATGGGCTGAACATTGATGTGAATTTAGTGAATATACTTGTCATGATGTTCTTCAACTATTTCTCCAGATTGCTTTGATCATACAACAAAAAAATATTTAAAGAAAATATTTTGGTGCATAAGTTTAAATGAATTGTTGGTTTTCACTAATCCTTTGAGTTAAAGCCATTTTGAAACTGGTCTCACTTCTAGCATGTATATGTGGTCCAGCAGATTCCAGCTGATACTGAACACCATCACCAGTTTTTTTTTCTTTTTTTTTCTTTTAGTTGAACTCTGCAGAAACTTGGACATATCTGACCCTTTGATCCATCACTGTAAAAACACAAAGTTTTTGGTCTAATTTTTGGTCTAGTTTCTAATGAAAATATCTTACTACACTTGAATTAAGGCAAAATTAACTTGAAAGTAACTTTTCAGTAAGATGTAGGAGATTGTTTTAAGTAAATAATTCCCTAATATTGATGTAAAACTACTACTTCCATTGGTAAATTATTTTACTTATAACATATTGTAAGTTTGTTGTAAGTAAAATAATCTGCCAGTGGAACTAGAACTTTGTCATCAATATTAATGAATTATTAGCTAAAAACAAGTTCCTACAGCTTGGTTAAAAGTCACTTACAAGTTATTTTTGTTTTATTTCAAGTGCACTAAGATATATGCACTAGGAACTAGACCAAAAATGCTTGGTAAGGTTTTGTGTTTTTGCAGTGTTCCAAAAGGGTAATGATCTCTAACACAAATCAAAAAAGTGTCATGGAATTTGAAGCTTCTGGAATGGTAGGGCCTGGAGCCTGAGCACGTTTAACATTTGTTCACTAAGCTTAAACGTTTTGTCTTTTTCATAAATAAGTAAATAAAATAAAACAGTTTAAATTACTTCTACTTGTTCTGTCAAGAATTGTGGAATTTTATGGCAACCAAAGTTGTATTTGATGAGTCATCATCATTATTGTGGATTATTCATAAAGCACTTAAAAAACAAAACAAACTACTGCACAGGTATATCAAAACTAAAAGGAAAGAAAATAAGAATAATAATACAAAACAATAAGAAAAGTACAATGTTGATGTACAAATAATTAGTAATGAAGTCATAAATAAATACCTTGAGTGTCTTGCTAAGAACATTTAGTCTAAATCTGTATGTATAATCTTTATCCTGTTTGAATTAAAGAGCATTGAACACAAATATCTCTTAAAAGCCAATGTGACAATCTTTCCAATCTAGTCAAAGCTCTAGCATGTTATGTTTCAGTGGTTGTGGTTTAACACTGTTTCATCTTTCCCTCAGCATCCTAACATCTCAGCCGTCTCTCATCTGTTAACTGTCTGATCCTCTGAGTTCTGCTCATCATTAAATCAGTTGTTCATCATTCGCCTGCTGTCCCCAACACCAAACATGACACAAAGAAAACACAGTCATAACAGTCAATTTGTGCACACGATTACTTTATAGAATTAAATTGTGTATTTTGAGGCAAAGGCTTAATGGACTTAAAGTCAATCGGACAAAGGGAGTTAAAATGAAAACGAATCTGAATTGTTAAAATCTCCTGGAGTGACCGTGCTCAGTGGTCAGGGTTAAAGTTGCTGGTTTGATTCCAGCTTCTTTACCACTTTATTCTTGTGTCATTTCAACTTCATCCTGGTATGAGTTCATTCTCATAATATGACTTTTCTTGTAATATTTTGACTATTTTTATGAATTTATGATTATATTCTCATAACATATAGTCATATTTGACTAAAATATATAAAATATATATTTTATTCTCTGAGCATGGTCATGGTCTGCACATCATTGTATGAATGTGTTTGTAAATGTGACTGCGTTCACTTGGCTTTGGCTGTTCAGCATGACTAGAACAGCTCTATTGAAATTGAGCCCATTTAAAAGTCGACATTCATTTTGCCTGCTCCACTGTAGCCATTTCCTACCAGAGGCAGCTCTGCAGTTAAGGATAAAAATGAGAAATAATATCTTATGCTCTCGATATATTTTGTTTTTGCAAGATGACTCATCATATTCAGTTCTCTATCCATATCTACCAACTGTTTTTTTTTTTCCTTCCCATTTTTCCAGCTGGAAGCCTGCATGGCCCTAACCAGATAAACCAGGGATGTCTTTTTATTAAAAAACAAAAAGTTATTTTATTTCAGTCATCTGACAGGAAGGTGGCAGAGAGAAGGGAGGAAAGCGATGCGGCAGAGTTGTTTGTTACTTATCTATAACGTATAGATAAGTCTTTGAAGAATTCTACTTAATATGAGTTACAGCAAAACTTAATTTCCCTTTGGGATCAATAAATGACTTAAAAAAATTGAATTTTCTGCAGCTGCTCAGCGCTGGCCTCGATGCAGAGCAGGACCGGACGTTTCCTCCCAGACCCAGCGGTCTTTACATTTATAGAAAACCTGCAGCTTCATGATGCAGCAGCATCAATATGAGCGTCAATAGGATGAGCTGCACATATTTATGCATTCAGCACCAGAACCTCAGTAATCAATCATATTGATCTTTCTATTGGATTTGCCACACAGGTGAGCCTGAACATACAGGCACCTCATAGGCTGCGTTCCAGGCTCTTAACTCAACCCCCCCACCGCCTGTGACAAAATCCAGTGACTTTTGACCTTATTCATACTTCTAATGTCAAAACTAATTGAGTCTTTCCCAGGAGAAGGAGAGCTTAGAGGAAAAAGAGGACAGAGAGGAGCAGGAGGACATACTTTTACTCTACCAACCCTGAGGATGGAATATTTTTAGATTAAAGATCATTCCTGCAGAGGAGCAGGAAGGCGTCTGATCTGCTTTAGTAGCTCTTGGAAAAATAAAATATTGGACAGAAGAAGAATAGATGTCAACAAATGTCTGAAGAAAAACTAAAAGTAGCTGCTGAATGTGATTTGTGAACCCAAGACAGAAATGTAACTATGAAGTCATTTCACATGAAATAATTTGTTTCTAAAACTCGAGTCGTCAACAGAAAGTTTGACTTTTTTCCCTTTGGAGCATAAAGGCTGTTTCTGTTTCAAAGAGTAGGAGCTTCTTAAAGAGACAGCTCCAACTATAATGCAAATCAAATTTCCTTTAAGCTATGTTTGATATATACAGCGTTGTCATAACAACTGAAAGTATCATAGTTAGTGAAACTCCTCCGTGAAGTTGTGAGCTCAGGATGCTGGAGTGTGTTGGATTGTGTTATGTTTTGTCTCCCTCACTGCTGGTCCAGTCGAGCTTACATTTGTTAAAAAGGGCAGAGATGAGAACGCTGCGACACAGACTGCCTCAGCTGTCTGAGCCCTTCATCTGTCTTCAGAGGAACATCACAAGTAGGAAGATGAAAACTGTTAAATTGCTGGGTTCAATACTACAGATCTCTTCTGAAATTTTAAGGGACTTTGCTGAGAAAAGTGAAAAAAAAGAAAGGGGTTGATTTTAATCTTCATAAAAGTTAAGCCTTCTTTTCATTTCCTCGGCCAAATTAAGGAAATAAAGTGAAATGTCAGAGGAAGGTGGGCTGACGGCGCGGCGCAGCGTGCTTTTATCATCTAAAACCAATAAAGAAACGGCTTTAACAGCTGCTGTGAGTTTTGTTTGTGAATGATGGGAAGAGGAGGGAGGTTAGCTGAGAAGTGGAGGGTGCACACACACACACACACACACACACACACACACACACACACACAAATCCTCATTTGAGCGAGCTGTCAGCAAAATGAAGGAGAGGAGACAGAAGTAATGTAATGAGTGCGGTCTCAACACGGGCTCGGCATGTCGCTGCCGCTCCACTGGTCATCGCTGCGTCCCACAGAGAAACAAGAGTGTTTGCTTTTATCTACCACCCCACCTACTTCATCCCCCCCTTAGCCGGTTGCCATGACAACACCAGAGCTCCACCCAGGAAAAAAAAAAAGATGTGTACGCTGGGAGAAAGAGGATTATTGGGGTCAGTGGTCTCTGCATGTGCCTCTGTCTCTCTCACGCACATTCACACACCGAGCTTTTTCCCACAGCGTCAGGCGCGCATACCGACGGACTTTAAACTTAGTGCTGGACCTGAATGGAGACAGTCATTTGTGGTTCCTGGAACTGATCCAGTTCATTTAAACTCTGGAGAAACAAGTTTTCTACACCAATGGATTCCATGTCTGGCATTGTTTTGGTTGTGATAAACTCCAACATTTCTACACAGTAAAAAAAAAAGAAAGAAAAACTTCTCAAAGCACATTTCTTCCTGATGAAATTGTTCCTCCAGTTTCTATCAGAAACTACTTCAAGCTTCAAACGCTCTGATTTCAAATGAAAGCGTTGCTGCAGAGCACCGTGAACAGGCTTTAGGTCCCTGCTGGTGGTGACAGCATCATGCAATGGGGATGCTTTTCTTTGGTAGAGACGGGGAACAGGATGCAGCTTATTATAGGTTATTTATTAATTGCTATTATGAATTAATTACAGCTGACATTTGTGTCCTTCACTGACCTTCATGGAAAAGTGGAAAGAATAAAGTTATCACAAACCAGGTGGAAGATTTTGCTCTGTTGATGAACATTTTGCCCGACATCCTAAATATGTGGCACAATAGTGGCAGCAACATGCTACGGGAATGTTTTTTTTTTTGTACCAGAAACACCCAAAGACTAAAAGTTGAGAGAGATTTTTTTCCTTTTGGCAGATAAACTCTACAGTGTTCACTTCAACATGAACACATGAGGGAAGTGTTTCCTCCAAAACAATATTTCATCACTTAAAAGCTCAAAATAAAATCATTAAAATCATAATTCTCTAAGTATTTTGTGTGGAAGCTGCAGTTGAACACTGAATATAAATCAATTGTTCTTCTGCCTCAATAAAAAAAGAGTCGGGTTCTTCCAGTGGAGCAGACTTCCCAGGCCAGCAGCAGGGATTAGCTGGCGGCTGTTTCACCTTCCTGTGGAGTTTGCTGCCGGCTACAGATTTCCAAAGCTCTGTGGGGTCAGCATCAGGAACGGCCTCTGGATGGATCAGACACGTCTGTCGGGGTTTCCACAGAATCCCTCATGACTGACTGAGTAGATTTTTCAAGAGGTGAATTGAGGAGTTATTTTATCCCCCTATCCCACAAACTGCACATTCTCAGTAATGTGTAGAATTTAAATAACTGAACAGCCTCTAGTTAGTCACTGCTTATATAAGTGCCAACAGAGTGCAAAGTGCGACCAATATGGAAATGAATTTGCTTGTGAGGAAATTGTCATTTGATTATTTATAATTAATTTCCTCTGACAACTGTTTTGCAGGAAATTCAAAACTTACTCATTTCAGGACATATCAGACATTAGTAACAGCTTTATGTAAAATCCTGGTCTATAGTGATTGGACACATTAGAAAGTTCAATTGCTAATCAAAAGCAGCAAATCAGCCTATCTGGTGGTAAAGACAACCTGCTGGGGATCAAACTGAGCACTGGCGATTTTAGAGTAGGATGCTTGCAACTGATTTTAGTTTTCAGAAACTGCTCTCCTACTCAGAATTTCACACAGAACCAGTTTACAGAGAATAATCAAAAATAGAGAAAATATCTGGAGAGTGGCAGCTATGTTGGAAAAAAAAAACCATGATAGAGGCCAAAGTAGATATAGAGAAATAGCATATTAGCCCCAGTAACCACTTGTTACAACTAACGTAGATAACCGTCTCTGTACACAGCATGTCAAGCTTCGAAGCTGATGGGCTGATAGTCATTAGAAATCACTGGCTGCTTCTCCAGTCAGCTAACAGGAAACTGAGGATACAATCCTCACAGGCTCTGCAGACTTCAGAAAAAAAAAGAAAAAAAGAAAAAAAACATTGCCTGGCACAATGAGTTTATCTGCAACATTCAAAGGGGACAGTGAATATTTGGTCTATTTAACATGAAAGTATTGATCCATCCTGTCTTATTTTATCAGTCCAGGTTGGTGTTATGATTTAGGGAATATTTTCTCACCACTTTGAAAGCTCCTTGGTACCAAACAAACATTGAATTAAAAGGTCGGTCTCCCTGACTGTTGTTGCTGACTGTGTCCAACAGGAACAGGCACTGCATCACTGAGCTTGGATCATCTCAAACTGTTTACTTCAACATAAACAGTTTGATGTTCACTGTGACTCTGCAGTCACCAGATCATCATCCTATAGATGAATGTTCTAGAAAGGGATGTTTTGCATCATGGATGTGTGGCTGAATAATCAGCAGGCTTTGTATGATTCTATCAAGTTAATATAGAGAAATATCTCTGAAAATATTAACAAAACCTTGTTAAGCCTCAACCTCACAAAGAGTTGAGGGGGTTCTGAAGGCCAAATGGTGTTTAACCCAGGACCAGAAAGGTGTAGCTAACAGGCTAGTTTTGTAGCCAGTGAGTGTATTTACCTTCATATAAGCCTTTTTTTCAGTGGTTTCCTCTTCTTTTCTGCAGTGAGTTGTGAATTCTGATGTTGATTAAAAGGCCAAAGTTCAAGCCTCAGCACAGGAAAGCTGGCTTAACCTCATCTGCTCAATGGATGCTGGTCCACGGCTGACCCACAGCTCCAGGCGCAGCTTCTTTAAAAGCCGCATGATCAGAAAGTGCAAATATGACAAAAAGTCATTTCATCTATTATTTATGTCTAGTTTTGTTTGAACATGTGGAAGAGGAAGCTGAGTGTCATCTTCCTCTTCCTCAGATATGTGAGGAAAAAACTAATTGTTATACAAAGTTTCAACATAACTGATAAAACTGTTCTGTTTCTAATGTATTATGATTAACCCAACCAGAGGTGAAATACTTTCATTAACCTCATCAGGGTCGCTTCGCTCTCCTGCTCCCTTCCTACAGCATCGACAAACGGCCATCTACTGCCATCTTGTGGTTGGTAGAGAGCACTACACAAAGTCCCATGTTTTTGAGTGGACATTAATGAGAGCAGCTGAAGCTGAACGTCTCCTGCTTCCCTCAGAGCCGCTTTCATGGTTTCATGTTATGAATAATGCATTAATATACTTGATTATTTCAGTGACAGAAAAACACCTGCTGCTGTTTGCAGAGTTAATTGAATCAATCACGCATGAGATTAAAGCTGCTCATGAATGGTGAGCAGCTAGCCGGCACGGGCCGATGTTTGGGATGGATCAATGTCTCCCAAACTGAGGAAGAGTTTCACTTGAGGAAGAAAAAAGTTGAGCATTTTAAGATGCTTGATCCTGAGGGAAAGCTTTCTGCCACACAACTCGAGCTTTATGAAGCTGTGATGAAGATTTTTGAAATGTTCACTGTTTGTTTTAGAGTTATGCCTACATCAGGTGTCCAACGTGTGGCCTGGGGGCCATTTGTGGCCCTCAGAATGATTTTGTGTGACACTGGAATTTTGGTTTGTGTGCAGATACACACAGAAAAATGTTAAGGTGCAACCTTCACCGATGTGAGTCCTTTCAGACACAGAGTGGACAAATAAAAATCTTTAAAAAAAATAAAAAAAAATCTTTCTTGGTTTTTTAATTCTTCATTTTGCCACTTTAACGTCACCTTCCAGCTCTCAGGTCTTCATCTCACTCCTTACTGTGGAGGCGACCGATGAAGCATGAAGATGAACCATTTCGCCATGAATGGAACGGAAAGATCACAGAAACTGGGTCTGATTTGTTGAAAACTGACAAACATGAAATTTTACATTTAAAAGAGAAATAAATAGAATAAATGTTATTATGCTCTACAATAGTCGCACAAATCAAAATGAAACATGTCTTACTTTATCATAACATCAGCTGATACTTTGGTTTTGATTCTTGCTTTAATTAATTGTGACTACAGTTTTTTAAATCAATGATTTATTTAGATTTTATTTTATGTAAAAGCAACCAATGAGCTTTAAATAAAGACTCGGTGATATTTTTCAATGTAAAGCAGACGTTCTTCATCACAGGCTGCCTGCCAGCTCTCTGGTAGGAATAGTTTCTGTCCCCACAGAGTGGCTGTGATCCACCGTTCTGTGGAAAAGCTGCTGTCCTGTCATGCAGATAATTCCTGTGAGGAATCTGTAGTCTTTGCTTGACTTCATCACAACAGTGTAGCGCTGTGCTCAAGTCTTCCTCGTCTCACAGTGTGATTCATTAAAGGGAGCCAGAGTCCGCTTCTTACCTCTGGAGGCTCTTCAGAGGGGGAAACACAGCTCTGTCGGTCAGGACTCCACGGTGCAACACAGAAAACAGAAAACACACAGCGCGTTGTCGGCTGTAACTCTGGGCCGAGCCTGGAGGTACCAGAGTCCTGTCATTTTAATCAGGCCCATGTCAGGTAGCCCAGGCTTATTGATGCAGGCGGCTGCAGGCAGACAAAAGGAAAGAGAGAACAGAGTTTCTGTACCGCAAATCTACCCGACATGTTCACTCACTGACTGAACAGCATTTTTCTCTTATCCACTTTGGTTCTGGAGGGACTTTCCGTTAATGTCGAGAAAAAACAAAACAAAAAAAAACAAAAAACACAATTTCACCAACTGTGGTGTTTCCATTAAGCCAGAAGCCCAATTAGAATCACACATTAATGTGAAAGACCAACACAAAATGGTTTCCATTTGTGAAGTGGAAAGAAAATGATTTATGATTCAAAATGTTTTTTTTTTTTTTTTACAAACTTTATCTGAAACTTTTAACTTCAGATATCAGAACTGATAAACTGGAATACATTTTGTTTCTTTAAAACCCAAAGAGAAAAATATAAATAAAAGTTTAACTTTAAATCAATTTGTTTGAAGTTCATTTCAAAATGAGAATTTTCTCCTCAGTTTTAGTGTTAGTATCACTTTGATAAATCATTTGGAAAATTGGTGGGTAAATAATAAATGTATTATTTTATGATGTGGATTTAATTAGACTGAAACAAATATATATTTCTGTTCTTTAGAAGAATCCCTCCACTTCTTTAAATTTAGAATAAAAATAGTTTCTTGGAGTTTTGGTGGAGATATTTCACAGATCAAGAGACTAATTATTAAAGTCAAAATTAAATCTGCTCCATGTAGATAGAATTTGAACTTCTTTTAACCTTCTGACAGGGCCTCAAATAAAAACACAAATCTGAACTATCACTTTAAGATAAAGTCATTAAAGTGTCTACAATAAATCTATTTTTGAAGAAAAACCCTGCAGCAGACTAACCACAGCAGAATTACTTCACAAACACATCAAAAAGCCAGTTATGAAAACATTCCAACAATAAAAACCACACCAGAGAATAATTTGCATTTTTTAGGAATAATTTATTGCCAGTAGGAAAGCGTGAGCTTGTGGCAGTACTCAATAAAAACCTTAACAAGACCATAGCGTTGCTCAGACACACACAGACACATGAAAAACGCCCCCCGGTGCCCATGAATAACTCTGCACTATAAATATATCGGGTCCCATTATCTCGGTGGAAAAATAAACAAGTTTCAGAATCAAAATGTACAAACAGAAGAAAAAAATATAACAAGATTATGCAGTCGTTCACTGAAGACCCATTTCTGCAAAGAGCATTTAGAGACGATAAACTTTTTTACGAGTACACTGTGATAAGAAAAGCCTCGCTTCTCCTTTTTTTTTAGAGAATGAAAGCACAGAATGGCTGATTTCACACCATTTAATCTTTTTTTTTTCATTGAAAATAAAAGCATAGAATATCTACAAAACCTAGTAAATTTTGAAATCAAAACTGTACACATAGATTTACACTGAAAATGAAGATTCGTATAAAAACATCTCGCTTGTCCTTATTTGTTTTTTTGTTTTATCTTATTGAAACAAAAATATTGTCGCAATTTTTATTTTCTAGGATGATTTTCTGTACTACACTGAAATGTTGATCCTTCAGAAAACTCACTTTGTTGTCAAGATAAATGTTACACTTAAAGGAGACATATTACACTCCATTTCAGCTTTTTCTTTATTTTTTCCCCCTATAACTCCACTTTGCTCCATTCTATATTTTTTGCACAATTTACAAAAAAATCCAGTCTTTTTCCGTCCATTAACTTTGAGATTTATTCTTAATTTCATTTAATTAGGTTTTGTTTTAGTGATTTAATCAGTTAAATCTGTTTTGTAAATGAACTCCAGCTAAAAAGACGACATCCCCGGAAATGTAAAAGAATAAACTGCAACAACATGGACTGTGACAGTGACAGCAAGATGGAACTTCCCATCTAACTCCTGCAGCTTCTCTTCAGAAATGCCCAAGTTTGCAGGTGTTTGTGAGGAAACCGAAGCGCCACCTGCTGTCTGGAACACCAAAGGTTCACCCGGCAGTAACGCTCTGCGGTTTGCCTCTCAGTAGTTTTAGTGCATAGAAGGTCAGAACATCACTCTGCTCTAATGTTTCTCCAGGCTAGTTCGATGTTTATGGATGCGCTGAAGCTGCTAACAGATTCAGACTGAACTGATTTTGCTCAAATTAACTGTTTTCACTCTTTTCTCTCTTTTTTTTTTCTTTTTTTATTATTGAAACTTTGATTCACATGAAAATCCAAGCTGGGGATTCTATTTCTAAAACAGGAAAGAAAAGCATAATAGGTCTCCTTTAAAGACTTGGTGATGTCATCTTAAAGGGGCAGAGGTAGAAGCAACAAAATGGCTCCTTTTACCTCTTGGTATTTTCTCTGGCCTCTCATTCCTCCTTCTGCTCATTCATGCCTCTGTTTCATACCAAAATGTTGTCATTTCGGTCCTTTCTGTCCGGCCAACACAATGTGTGAGAAATGTCAGAAATTGTCGAAAACATAGCGACCTGCCGTTAACTGTGTAGGTTTGATGTAAGACAACCTCAGGTAAATGTGGGACCTTGATGAACCGAAACGTTTCAATGAATTTTTGGTAATGACTCCAAGAGTCAGACAGCAACTTCAATTAAATTCAAAAATACTTTATTCATCCCAAAGAGAAATTAAATAATATAAGCTATCTTTGGCCCATCTTCAGTTTCGTACCAATCAAAGGCACACGGCTTCGTACCGACGCTCAAACTACCAGCTTTGTAAGAAAGATGACATCCTAGAATCACTGATCACAAGGAAAACATTTTAAGCAATCTCTTGTTATTTACTGAAATCAAATAATCATTTCATTGTCGCAGACTATCAGTAGCTTATGGAGATGAACTTTAAATCATTTTTTGTCAAAGTGGGCTCAAAGCGTTCTAAGAAACGACCAAATCCAGAAAGATACAAAACGACGAAGCAGTGAATGAGCAGAACCTCCCAGCCGCCCCTTCCAACTACGGTCAGCTCTCTGCTGTGTGTGGTGCTCCCTGGTGTCCACATACTGTGCGTTATTAGTGTTGGTGGTTTGTGTAGCTGTGGGTTCAGGCACTTTTGTTTGGATCCAGTGTCAGACTTCAGTGTGCTGTTGGGAGTTCAGCATCGGGATGGTCAGCTGTTCAAAGTGGCCTTCCTCGCCGCTCTCGTAGTCGCTTATCATGGCCTCCGACTCCTCGCAGCACGCCGACATGTCTGAGCAGGAGGCTGTGGAGGCGTACAGAGACATGGACATGTCGTCCAGAGCGGAAGAGTCAAAGTCCCGGCCGCAGCCTAAGGCGTACTCCCCTCTGTAGCCACCATTGCCCACGGTGGAGGCCGGGGTGATGGTAGCGGAAGCGGAGGATGCGCCCTGGCCCTCGCCGTCGCCGCCACCGCCGCCGTCGCTTGGGTAGGAGTGGTGCGGCAGGTACTGGTTAAGGCTGTAGAGCTGGGGCCGGACCGGGCGCCGGCGGCCGGAGCTTCCTGAGCCAGGCTTCTCCAGCTCTCTGTTCAGGGAGCGCAGCGTGTCGCAGCGGTCGCCGTATTCCGGCAGAGGCGGCGGCGGGAGGTCATCGTTGACGGGGAAGTCCTCCGGCGGTGGAGGGAAGTCGCTCTCGATGTCAAAGCCACCGGGGTAGTAGTCGGTGTCCATGGCGCTCGGGTCGTTGTACTGAGGCGCGGGAGACTCCACCACCTCGTAATGCGGAAACTCCTGGATTCCAGGAAGCTGAACACTTGGCATCCAATCAGATGTGTCCCAGTGATATCCTGTCGGATAAAGAGAGGCCGCAGCACAAACACAGAGATTAGGCCTCTGCAGTGGAGACGTCAGACATGTTGATGTTAAAAATCAAAGTCATGCTGGAGCTACTGCTGTGTGAAGACAAAGAGGCTCTACACCCTGCAGACATTCGTCACACTCTGCCATGTTCAGGTTATAAAAAGCTGGTTTTAGTAGAACATGGAGCTTCTGGGTCACATCGGTTATTAACGTGTTACAGAGGTTGTTGTTTAGACAAATAAATAGCATAGATGCACCAATTCAATGTCAATATTCCATCTGAAAAAAATTCTAGGTCGCGTATCACTGGCAGATCTATTGAGTCTAATTCTATGCTTTGTGCTCTGAATAATTTGACATTATATTTAGAATCCTAATTGCACTTTCTGAACCATTTAAAATAAGTTTGCTGCAGTTATTTTTACGTTTAACCAACATAGTCAACCTGTTGTTTTTGTCAGTTTCAGTTTGACTGTTCTGCTCCTAAGTGAACTGACTGAACAAATGAAAGTTATTTTTTACATGTTTGACCAAGCTTGTGAAGCTGTTGGTGTATTTAAATGTGAAGTAATGGTGTGGAGTTAGAAAATATATTTTTAATTCAGTACATTTGTGAACTGACAGGTTTTAAGTCAGTTCAGTGTTATTTTTCTGTATCAGATCGGTATCAGCTGATACTGAACCTCAGATATCGGTATCGGTATCGGATGTAAAAAAGTTGATCGGTGCATCCCTCATAAATAGCATTTTTTTTTTTTACATTTTACAAATGGATGAGTTTAAATTATATTTATTTACAGCTATTTATCTGCTCATTCATGAGATTAGAGTCTGTCTTGATTTTATTGAGTGCAAATCGATGACATAGTGACAATTATAAGTTAGACAGACAAAGTGGGTTTTATAAAACAGTGACTACAGTGAACTTAAACATATAAACAACGTATTGAGCTGCTTATATCCAGTCAGTGCTAATGTTCTCTTAACGGTTCATTTGGAGCATTTAAAAACATTTCTACTATGACTGAATTACATCAGGAAAAAGTGATCATCATGTTATGCATTTAGTGATTGATGAATATCTGTGTTGAAGAAATTAGCCAGTTTTGTTTCTATAAAGTAAATGTCCAAACCAGAATACAGAGTCGATATGCTGTGTAGCCAAAGACAATGAGTAGATTTTTTTTCTTCTTTTTTTTCTTTTTTGCTCGTCATGTCTGTCACCATGACTACAGCATTTCAAACTCTTACTATCTATTTCAAAATTGGAATCTTGTAACAAAAATATTACAATACATGTGGCAATAAACCCAAAGTAGATTAAAATCACACTTTGGAATGATATGATAATCTAACGTTACTGCTTCTGCTAGATTATCCATCTAATGCAGATCTGTTTGTCTTCTTTTAATATAATAATCCCCTTATGCTAATAGTAGTAAGCTAAATGAAAATTTAAGATATTGGAAATATATTAAAAAAAAAAGAAAACAGCCACAAACACAAGTAGGAATACATCCGGTTAGGCACTGAGTAATCATTATGTCACAGCCTCAAACCATGCGAGGAAGCGCTTTAGAAGATGTCACCTTCACCTCACAGCCAACACCTTCTCGCTTCAGATTTGAGTTAGTGGTAAAGCGTTTCAGGATGGGATCAGGAGCAACAGAGACCACCAGACAAACAAACGTGTAAAAAGTCACCTCTCGGGTTCTTGAGATCATGAGCCAAAAAAGACTCTTTATGCGAGGCAGGAGGGGGAGAGAGAGAAACAACAGGTCACGTTAAAACCTCAACAATACGCCGAGAATAACAACAAAACAGAGGAGGGGGCAGAATGAGACGCAAATAAAAAAAATGCATAGCAGCTTTGTCATTTTCTTACACATCAGGAGTGTGTGTGATATTCCTTTTGTAATTTCTACACACACGGTTTGGTCAGGAGATTTTATATGCAGCCATAAATATCTGATTCATTTTGTGCTCAGAATGATTCACCTGAATGATTCTTCTACTAGTTCATTTCTAATAACACAGAAAAAAAAAAATAAGTTATGGGCTAAAATATATATATATATATATATATATATACAGCCTAATAATATCAGGATGTATCAGAGAAACTACACAATTTTAGAAACCATTTTGATTCTGCTGAGTATTTGAACCGTCGTGCTTTGATCAGTTTTTATCTAAGCTTGGAGGAAACCTGGAGACAACATGGAGTTTCAACAGGATAATAATAATAATAATAATAATAATAATAATAATAATAATAATAATAATAATAATAATAATGTGTATTAATGTATTTCATTTTATGGTTAGAGATACAGCGACTATTAACCATTAAAAATAAAGTTTTGAATTTGAGCCTGTTTGTATAGATTTGACTCCGTACGGATTAGAAAAAAAAACTTTAAAAAATTAACTTTTTTTTCCAATGGCTGTTTTTGAAAAGCTACTGAACCATTTAAATGAATCACCAAATTCCTCAAATTACCATCCCATTCCTGCCCAAAACGATCTAAATCCAAACATGAGGAGGTCAGAGTTTGACGAGGGCCGATTGTGTAAGACAATGACAGAGTCTCAACCTGCACTGGACACCAAAACACAGAGGGACAACAGCACTGGTGGACACAAGCCAGAAGAGTACCTTCTCCTTCCACAGTGTCAACAACAGAATTGACAAGGTGGATTACTGTCACAATGGAGGCTTGTGAGAGGCAGAGGGGGGTTGGGGGGAGAGTGGATCAAAGAGATCTGACATTAGTAAAAATGAAAGCCTTGTTCATTTATCAAAAAAGCAAAAAACCAAGCAAACACAGATGGAATGTGGTCGGAGTGATGGCAACACACATCGAGGTCCTGGTTGCTCTTCACACACTTTTAGTCTTTGGAGCGTCAGCACTGAGTCTGAGGGGGTTATGGCTGGGATGAGACCGTGTTAGAGGGGAACACTGTAGCGAGGGTGATGAGGGGGGACGGGGGGAGGGGTCAGGTTCTGTCTGTGCAACATAACACACAGCTACTATGAACTGAGAACCAGAGGGAGCCACTCACAGTACAGATGGAAGAATCAGGGGAATTCCCCAGAGATCCGAACACAAATAGTTTTTTTCTGTCAGATTTGGATATGTTCTGATTTTTGAAGGTGTCAATGAACAATGTGATGATGGACTGACCTTCATCATCTACAGGTGCATCTCAGCAAATAAAATACCATCAAAAAGTTAATTTATTCAGTAATTTCATTGGAAAAACTGAAACTCGTCTTAAGTATATCAAAGAAATGGCTGCGTTTCTATTACAAACCTGAATTTCACAATCCTCTGAACACTACAGCTGTCCCTGCTCAACATTTTATATCAATTCTCTTTAACAATATGTATTTTTTAGATGTTTTCTGTAATATTAAAATTGTACAAGAAAATGAATGGTTACACTTTATTTGAAGGGGTGACTGACGTGCCACTGTCATAAACATAAAGAAGTCTTTATGAATGTTTATGACAGTCGTCATGAAGTGTCATTCGGTAAATAATGACACTTTTAATGCAAAGTTGCTCTAAAAGTTGCATTAAAAGTCCATTAAAAGTGCAAACTTTGCATGATTTTGTAAATAATGACAATTTAATATTTAATGGACTTTCAATGCAACTTTTAGAGCAACTTTGTATTAAAAGTGTCATTATTTACCGAATGACACTTTATGACAACTGTCATAAACATTCATAAAGACTTCTTTATGTTCATGACGTGTGTTATGTCATGTTCATGACAGTGTCATGCCAGTCTTATGCACACCCCTTCAAATAAAGTGTTACCAAATGAATTTGTGGGTTTTGCTCGTTGTCAGCAAAGAACATCAAAAGTACATGCTTAAAATATACCACTATGTGATAAATATAGATAAGTTTGACTATTTGAATCGTATTATTTAAAAATAAATACTATTAGATGATATTCTGATTGACTGAGATGAACCTGTAGGTGAAAACGAGAAAAATTAAATGAAAAGATGGGAGAACATAAGAGAAATAAGAATACCCTGGTAAAATACTCTTCGATGTTAAACATCCATTTGTCTCTAAATTCACCAAAAAAGAACAGAAAGAAACAGAAAAAGAGAAAATAAAGGATATGTAAGAAAAAATGTCAAATCAAAGAAAGTGATGAGCGACTTTGAAACATCCGTCTTCTTTCTGAAATAACGTCACAGAGTGAGAACAAAGAGCCGGGTCCTAAATGGTTTCTATGTTTTCCAATCAATAATATCAGCAGAACTGATCAGACGGGGGACTTGTGATTCTTCCGTCTGTATGGACAGTGACTGAGGACTTACAGGCCGGACCCCCTGCTTAAAACCTGGTTCTGGATCTGTGGACCGATTTGATCCATATGGGAGCTGAAGCCCCGCAGCGAAAAGAAACAGAAAAAAAAAGTCATGTGACCCCACAGCCACTACCGGGTCATTTATTCAGCACATGCAAAAAGAATAAAAAAAAAAAAAATCCTAAGTGTTAGCTGTAAATTTACCAGGCATCACACAAAACAGGAATAAACTCATTACAAATCGCCTGAATGTTAAAAATGTAGAGCTGTCAGGTTAGCAGGTCCTGAAGTGACGGCGGCGTACCGTTGTCGTCACATGACTCTGACTGGAAGGAGCTGAGCGAGTGGACCTCTGACATGCTGCCTCTGGTGTTGTACAGCTGGCAGGCGCTCTCCTCCACTGGCTTCTTGGTCAGGCAGGGATCCAAGTCCACCACTTTAGCTGCAGAGAAGCAAATCAACCAAACATTGGGATACATAAGGCATGTCTTTACTCAAATAGACAAATATAATAAATACTCAATTCAGGCTGGGCATCACCGCTTTCATATAAGGCTGTCAAACGATGAATAATTTTTATCTGATTAACAACAGGGTTGCTGTGAATTAATCCTGATTAAATACTTGTTAAAATAAGTAAACTTCGTTAATAAGTCTATTTATTTACAAATCTTTTTATTAGGGCTATCAGTTAATTTCTCATGACTTTGATGCTTTGTTTTTATGTTTGTTCATATTTTTTATTTGTTCAAAGCAGATTAGTGTTGCTTAAGTCGTGAATAGCTGCATGTAAAAAGATAATCATGTTCGAATAAAATTTCATTTCATTAATAATTTACTCCATTGTTTTGTCTACAACAGTAAAATAATTTTGGGTTCTTTCCTGTGTTCTGAGCACCGCAGGGCAGAGCCGCATTTCTTTATACAATAAAGCCAGCTGAGGGAGGAGGTGGAGGAGGTCAATCTTTTCATAACATACCATCAAAACATACTGACAGCTTTAACAAATATGTAAAAAAAAAACATATTTTTTATTAAAGTTACAACACGTGAATTTTGACAGCCCTACTTTCCACACAATGTAATAAGTTAGATTTAGTTTAACAGCAGCCAGAGGGAAGCGGACTTACTGTCATAGTCATAGTCCCAGTTGGGTTTCTGTATGGAGTCGCTGTCTGACACAGAGTTGGATGGAGGGGGCGGGGGCAGGTTGGGCGCCACGCTGCACACCGCCACGGTTTTCCGGTGTCCGTGAACAGAATCCGGGTTGAAAGTGGTGAACTCCGGGTGCTCCGGGATGGTGGAGCCTTCGAACGAGTTCCTGTCCAGGTTGTTCCGCGAGTCGCTGGGAATGCTGGGAGTGTAGGAGATGGGGCGCACGGGGACCTGAGGGGGGATGTCAGAGTAGATGTTCTTGTTGAGCTTGGAGTCGAAGTACGGCCTCTGGAGGAAGGAGTGAGGCACGCTGGAGCCGCCGGGGTGTTTGTCGGCGCCACCCGTCTTCGACTTGCTGCGGCACGCTCTCTTGCGGATGAAGATGAAGAAGAGGACCAGGATGAAGATGCTGAGCAAGAAGACCACGATGCCGATCACCTCCTCCAGGCCGATGTTCCAAGGGGTGGAGACAAACTGATTCGGCACCTCCTCTGGGAGCTCACACTTCTGCCCGCGGAAACCCAGAGAGCAGTTACACTTAAAGGAGCCGTAGGTGTTTTGACACTGGCCTCCGTTGGCACACGGGTTCTTGATGCACTCGTCGATGTCGCTCAGGCACCTTGGACAGAACGGAGAGGGATCAGTGAGGTTCTGATGCAAAGCGTCAAGCTGATCCAGATGGAGAATTTGAGTCCAAACAGACTTACCTGTCTCCCTGGAAACCAGCTACACACTCGCACACCGGACCGTCCAGGCTGTCGATACACGTCCCACTGTTTTTACAGGGGTTGTCTCTGCAGTACGGCCCCAACTGGCATCTGAGGAAAGTGAGGATGGACAGGAGCTTCACTTCTGAGATGTGCTGACAGAAATCATTTTGTATCTATATTTCTAAAGAATCCGTTAATGTGCTTTGTTGGTGATTTTCTAACATTACAACAAAAACTTTTTGTATTGTCTTCTATTTGCATTACATTTGATAGACCAACATAAGAAAGTAAATTATTGTGAAATGGAGAAAAAATAACATGTACCTTTTATTTTCAAATATGAAAAATGTGTATTTGTAGTCAAACTCTTTTACTCTGACTCTCCTAAATAAAACCTAGTGGCTACCTTAAAAATATTCATATCCAGTCTGACTGACCTTGAACTATTTGGAAAAGCAGAACAGATTAAAGACCTCTAGATGATCTTAACCCCATAAGACCCAGTGTTGTAATATTACATCTCCATTTAAAAAAGATGGACACAGGTTAACTTTTCTTCTTGTTTTTTCAATCAAAATTAAGAGATTGAACCCTATAGTTTGAGTCTTGGAATGCTGTTGGATAGGAAATGCTAATAAGGTCAAAAAAATAACACAACTGGAGAAACTGTGGCTGAGCAGGATCTCTGTGATTACTGAACCAGAATAACCAACAAGTAGAAATTTTGGGGTGATCATTTTAATGTCTAAAATATGTATGTGTATATAATTTATGTGTAACACTTTCACCAAATGCTAAATATTTTATATTACATTTTTAATGTTATATTTTTGCCAAGCCTTACACAAACAAAAATTTAAAAAAATCTCAAAGCAGAACATGTTCATCTCCAGAGGACTCACACAAATTGGAACTTTTTTTCAGGTCTTTCTATATCTGGGTTTTGCAACGATAAATGAGTTGAAAATAATAAAAAAAACATTTTTTCAGAAAATTATTTACAAAGCAACTTGACCTATATGTGTTTATCCTCCTGTTTTATAGTGAAATACTAATGCTATTAAACCGACACATCAAATCCCAGTACGTGTAATGTAACCAATGTAGTAAAGTTAACCAATAAGCTTAAGGATGGGTGTAGTGGACGGTTCCTAAGCAACCATTAGTAGTGGACCTTCATGTTTTGAATGTATAGATGTGACTGTTTTGGTATAAGAAAAATAAACAAATTCACTTTTGCATCCAATGGCTGTTTTTCAAAAGTTGCTGGAGTAGTACAATCAAATAAATCACTAAATTCTTAAATTAACACAACATTCCTTCCATCAAAAAATGTAATCTAAACATGAGATGAGAGGAATGGTTTTCATACATTAGAAATCACACATGGAAGCTGGGCTGATTTATTAGCAACACATTCCTATCACCGTTACCTCTGTCCGGAGTACTGGCCCCGGCACTGGCAGTAGAAGTCGTCGACGCGGGGAACGCAGGTGCCGCCGTACAGGCAGGGGTTGGAGGCGCAGGGGCTTATTGCAAGCTCACACTGGGAGCCCATGAAGGAGGAAGGACACTTGCAGAAGTATCCTGTGGAGTTCAGGCAAAAGAAGGCTAATGAGGACGAGGCGCTGAGCGTAACATTCATGCAATCAGAATTCTGATGAGGAATGGGATTTTTTTTCTTTAATTATGCAGGTGTTTCATATAAATCTGAACAATTTTTGCATATTTCTTAAAAAAAAAAAAAAAAAAAAAACTGGAGATGAGATTGCCTTGATGTATCTCTTCTGTCTATAATTTATGATTCTTCTGGTTTAGGGTCGATGTGAATCGGTGCAGATGATCAAAGGAGCAGAGAAAGACTCACCTCCGTTGGACAAAGAGACGCAGCTCCCTCCGTTGGTGCAGGGGTTGCTGGAGCAACTCTCCTCAGGCGCGAGGGCGCAGCCTGGGGCCACATCCACCATGTCCTCCAGCACGGCCTGCGCCCGCCGCGCCCGGCTGTTCAGCGGCAGCTCCAGGCCGTTCAGTGCCATGGCCTCCATGCAGCCGCGCAGCCCGTTGGCGACGGGCAGGCTGCGGCCCAGGCGCTGCGAGGAGTGCTGGCGGACGTGTCCGCCAAAGTAAATGTTGTTGTCGAGGTTGAGCGTACGCAGCGTGCCCGGAGCCGTGCCCGAGGCGGCGTGCACCTGGTCCAGAACCAGCTTGGCGTAATTACCGTCCACCTCCAGGGAGACGGAGTGCCACTCCCCGTCGTTAACCTGGGCGCTGTGGACCGACACCAGGCCAGGGCCGCTGCCGCAGTCAAATTTGTACTGCAGGCGTCCGTTTACAATCTGTTTCAAGAGACGAAACGCTGCTGAGTTCCAGAGTCGGAACAAACTCTAAATGTCCAGGAAATGTCAGCAGGCCAATCATGTAACCTGGTCTCAGCTCGCAAAACTGTTTTTCGCAGTTTTGAGTAAAACACTCATTTTCATACAGTCAAAAAATGATTAAATGATTAAAGCTTCATTTAGACACTAAAGGAAGCTTTATTCTGTTCAAACATCTAAAATATGAAAACAATTGGTGTTAAAATCCATAGATGGCAGCCTGGAACTTAAACACCTCTTTGTCTGGCATGCAGAGCGATCCTCCAGACAGACTGAAAATGGAATGTGTGTAAAACTCCTGTCTGCTTCCCTTCAGTACTAAAATAGCTTGTGTTAGTTTTTTTTTTTCTTCTCCCAGCTAGCCACATTCCCATAGTGAGGCGTGTGAATGGAGCTTTTAAATGCCCTTGTGAACCCTTCAACTCTCAGACAGAATGGGCTCAGAGAAAGGGCGAGGTCTGTTTCCTTATGCGGCTTTTAAATGTGGAGGACAAAGGTTCAAATTTGAAGATGCGACTACATAATGAGTTTGAACACACCTCAAGGATGCTGTAGTCTGTTCCTTTGGCGTACATGACAGTGGCGTGGCTGGAGAAGGTCCGGAGCCTCAGAGACAACTTCATCAGCTCCTTGTTGTCATTCTCCATCAGACGGTACTTCACATAACCGTTTCCACTGAAGGTCAGTGAGTGGCCATCTGAGAAAAAAAAAAAAAAAAAAAACATTTACTGAGAACAGCAAGAGAAGCAAAGCACTACAAAACCAACACATGGAGCTCAGGAGACTAGATGAAACGACACGGGGTTCAGGAGTGAAGACCTGACCAACATCGATCAAAAAGAAAACCTTTTTGAGTTTTGCACAGAAAAAAAAAAACGTCAGAAAGCCAAATAGCCTCGTACTTCAGCATCAATAGTAACCACGGAGCTGATAGTTTACTTTAGCACTGTTAGCATCTAACATTTAGCTAGTCATGACATTCTTACAGTGTTGACGAGTTGTTTGTATTTTGTCGCTCAGCATCTACAAAGTACCTAAAATGTTCTCACACAAACAATGACTAAAATAACTTGCAATAGTTTTATTTCCTCCCAGTACAAGTACAAACATTTTTTTTTTTTTTCTAGATGCAGAGAGAAATCAGCCGGCCAATGAAATGAGACAATTTTCAGCGTTTAAGGTGAGTGGCATCACCAGCGACTGTCTACAAAATCGAATTCCATTATAAATGTGTGCAAAATGTTGGTGTTTTCATAAGAAATGCAATTAAAATTACGCGTGAAAACATTTATTCACACAATAAGTCATTAAACAACATGCCCTGCCATCATCCTCCTACCACTTCCTGTCATCTTCCTCATCTTTACTGACAGTAGTAACATCTGTTGTTGATCATGTGAATTGTGTGATGCGATAAAAAAATAAAAAAAAAACATCTCCATTGCATATTTACAAAAAGCTAATTTATATTTGTAAATGCTATTTGTACATTTATCAGGTCAGCTAATGGACTGCAACTTTACAACTCCAGAGACGGTGGTTCATGTAGAAAAGGTTTTAATATTTAAAAAAAAGTGAAAAGTTCCTACCAGAACATTTGCCCTTTTTGGCCTCTGGACACACACAGCTGTAGACGGTGTCTCTGGGGTCAGCCACGCAGTCCATCCCCTCTGGACAGGGGCTGTTCTCACACACGTTGTTCAGGACAGGACACTTACCGCCTAAATGTCACGACACACCGCAGTTATCAACAGGAGACTTACTGGAACAAAACACCCAATGTGTGTGTTTGTGTGATTGAAGTACCGTCACACTGGCACGTGGCCGTCCTCACATGCCGCGGCGTGACAAAGCTGAGGCGGGCTGTACTGTACGTGGACATGGCGGTTTTATCCAGAGAGACGACCTCATCACAGAAGTGCAGCGGGCAATCCAGACCCGCACACAGCTTCTGAACCACGCGCACGATGCGGACCCCGATCATGTCCTCGATCATAGCCGCTGAGGAGTTCAGCTTGCGGAAGACAACCTGATGAAAATTCAGCAGGAAATGACTCAGTCAAAGGGATTAGTGTGACCGGGGTGTCCAAAGTCAGTCCTCACTGGACAATCTTCTGTATATTTCAGTTCTCTCCCTGGCTCACCAAACATGAATCAAATGATGGTTCATTGGCAGACCTCTGCAAAAGGCTTTACATGCTGAGGCTGTAGTTGGAGCATTTGAATCAGCCGTGTTGGAGGAGAGACGCATTGAAAACTGTCAGGACACCGGCCTTCCAGGAGCAGATTTGGTTCTTCCTGCTCAATAATGCTACCTATGTTACCTTCAGTTATAAAAATTCTATGAATATGAAATATGACAAAAAAATAAATTTGACTTCATAATTTAATGCCTTGAAATTGGGCCTCTGTCTCTTTACAAACTATGTCTCTTTCAGAAACTCCGAATTCAGGAAGTCATCACAACACGGCTCCTCTATTAACCCTCTAATGTTTTTACCAGAGTTTCACTGAGAAGTAACTCATATTCTGATCTCAGCAGATAATCAGTTCCACTGGGTGTTTGCTAATTCCTGCTGGCTAGTCTGAAGGAGCTGAGAGGGGGAGTTATGAGGAAGGGATGCTCTGTGAAGTTGAAGCTCTGAAGATTAGAAACTGCAGCTCCAAGGAGGAACTGTGCCTTAAAGGCAGAGCTTGGTCCCACCAAGAGTTTTGCTCAGCTGAATGGTTTCTATAAGAGACTAAAGAATTTCTCAAACATGCTTGAAAGAATCAAAGTAACACTCCAGGTATGTTTTTGATGAGGAAATAACATTATATGCTCAAAAAAGTTGATTTTACATAATAGTAAACAAAAAGGTTGCCTAAAAATAATAAATTAGACAGCTGATTTTAAAATTATGCTAAATTAATAAAATCTCATGAGTGAAAAATAAAATACACCCTTTTGAAACATCCTGTTCTGGTTGGTCTTACCTCCTGGGACTGGTAGGGGCTCCCAGATCTCTCCAGAGTCAACAGGACGTCCAGATCTCCTTGCTCTGGCTGAAGGCTCACCAACTGGACCTCGCTCCTGCGGACCCCAGCGATGTTCCTGAGCGCCCGCTGGAAGTTCCTCCAGTAGTCCCCGATGAACTCCTCTGGGGCGATGCTTCCGAAGCGCACCGCGATGGAGTTGTCCAAGGCCTGACGAGTCGCTTGGCGAATGTGCACATTGACGTCGGCTGGGGTTGTGAAGCGTCCATCGGTCACCGTCACGTTCAGAGGGTACTGGCCCACATCAAGCGGCCGCAGGGCGATGATTTTGCCATCCGAGGCCGAGACCGAAAACAAGGCTCTGCTCTCGTCTGCTGGCGAGGAAGCGGGAGCAGCGAGGCTGTAGGTGAGGGTGTCGTAGATGTCCTGGTCAGTGGCGTGGATCTTTCCCAACACGCCCCCGGGGTACTCATCGCCAGCAACAGAGACAAAAATGTCCAGTGGGAGTACAGCAGGGGGATAAACGCTCTCTTCGATGATTCGTACGCTGACGAAGGCAGTGGAGGACAGCTGGGGCTTGCCACTGTCGGACACCTGCACAGGAGAGCAGGACAGTGAGGCGTTACCTGCCTTCTAACACCAGAGGGCAATCAAACTCTTCCACTGCTGCCTCAGTCCCTCGGCTAACAGCATCCACACATTGCAAATGCACCAGATACAGAGAGCCAACAAAACATTAACAAGATCAAACATCTTAACAACCACACTTTCAAGAGATTTAGCTGTTGGTTCTGCAGGAAAACAACCAACAGCAATGACTCACATCGGAGCTTGAGTCTTGTGTGCACAACGACATCACACTTTTCATGTCCCATCTGCCCACACATTTCTCCTCTGTTCCCTTCCACCGAGGTAACACGTGACAGAGCCAAATCAAAGCTGCTCTCTGTCCTATTTAGTCATCTATAAGGTGCTTTGAAGCAGCTGTGGACTTTTATAGACTTTTAAAATACTTTTGTTAGTTTGTAAATCACTCAACGGTTTAGCACCACAATACATTAAAGATCTGCTGCTGTTGTATCAACCTTCCAGACCTCTCGGGTCTCTCTGGTTCTAGTTCTGGTGACGCAGCATTCAGCTTCTATACACCACAAATCTGGAACAAACTTCAAGAAAACTGCAAAATAGACGAAATGCTTAGTTCCTTTAAATCAAGACTAAAAATTCACCTATTTAGTATTGCTTTGGAGCCATAATTAATAAAACATTGACTAACATATTAGAAATTTAATGATGATTTTAACAATAACTCGTGACAAAATGCAATATTGGTTATTGGCTTTCACAAATGTTGATGTGTTTTTGATGTTTTTATGTTTTAATGTAAGTGATGTGAAGCACTTTGAACTGCCTTGTTGCTGAAATGCTCTATAAAAATAAACTTGACTGAATGATTGATACTTCTATTTAAATCAAATCAAATCAAATTAGATTTTACTTCTATTCAGCTTCTCTGATAAAGTTGCTCTAGGTGCAGCAAGCTCTCAGTAAAATACTTCAGGGGGTTCAGTCTGCTTGGAGAAGCGATGGAAGGCAGGAGGGAAAAGAATGGGGATTAACAGAAATCTGCCAAAGCTCCAAAGTTTAAATTGATGCAAACCGCTGACCCTTGTCTCACCTCGACTCTGGGACTCACCTGCGCTTGAAGTAAGTAGTGTTCTTTAGTTTTCCTGCTCAGCACCCCCGTGGTCACCAGCGCTCCCTGCTGGTTGATGTGGAAAACGCTGCCCTCATTCCCCTCCACGATGGTGAAGGTGAAAGGTGGGCCGTTGTGTGAAGCGTCTCGATCGCTCACGGCCAGCTGAAGAATGCTGGTGCCTTTTGGTCGATTCTCCTGAGAGTCACAAGAGGTGTGATGAGAAGACGTGCTTTGCTTGAAGTCATTGACTTGTGAAATGCATCAATGCTGCTTTGTGGACTGAAAGAGCGTCGCTGAGCTGGACAAAAGGCCATCTGAAACTGATCCCACCTCCATGGAAAATAGGTGCATCTCAGTCAATCGGAATAGTTTTGAAACTCACAACAGAGAGTCACTACATAGAGAATGACATTTGCAAGCTTTTATTTCAGTTTATTTCAGCTGGTCAGCTGGAATGTATTACCTTTTGCTTCTGATCTACCAGAAACATTCAGCTATCAATTATTTAAAAGCCCTTAGGACTAAAAGGACATTCTTCTGACTTTCAAACATACTCCTGCAAACATATCCATTAAATTGAGTACATTGTGTGCATGTGTGCGTGCATGTGTGTGTGTGTGTGTGTGTGTTTGCATCTATTTCTAATTTCATCAAGGCAACAAATAAAGTAAGACCAGATCAATGAAACCTCTGTGTTCTTTTAAAAATAGTTTGAGTAATGGAGATGACATGTTAATGACAGAACTTAGCTTGAAGCATCCTGCTTCTGGAAGGTTCTGCTTTAATGCTGACCATTTCTGACTTTTCATAGTTTTTCCAACTGGACAAAAGAAGAGATACCTCCATGATTCTTTATTTTCTAAGGTCTCTGTTGGCTCTGACTGATCAGACAGTAGAAGTTAAAAGAACAGCAAAAGTTTGAAAAGAAATTGTTCTCCTTTTTGTGCCTGAATAATGTCCACATCTGACATCTATTGAATCTTTTGCAACCCATTACATTCATTCTGCAGAGCTAAAAAAAAAAAAAAGCTATCGATCTTCCTGTGGGTGTATACAGTATGTGTAGCTCTGGATTTTCCCCCTCATAGTTGATTTAAGAGAATTTACTGCAATACTTTGATCAAACCCTAATAGGCCATAAAGCACAGGCAGTGAAGAGGTGATGCAATGTTCAGATCTGATGCTCTGCAGCAAGCTGGCATGTGTTCTGTCCACTGATCACATAAATAAATGAGTTGCAAATTGAATCCAGTATAAAGTAAATATCATACAATTCTTTGGAAACCCTGACAGTCATAAATCGTCTCATTTATATGAAATTGGCTGATATGTGGCAACAGTTTTCCTGTGTTCTAACTGTTTAGCTTTGTTTTATAAAGTGTTGTAGGAGAGCATTTGTTCTGACGTGGCGTTACTGAATTTGCTTTTGTATGTTTTCTAAAGATGAATGTAGCTGTATATGTAACTTATAGGACACTGTAGATAAGGAGCATAAAGAGATAGATAAAAATAATTATTTCATTGAATTATCTGCTCAATGAATGTTGAGGCAAGTAGTAAAAGCCATATAAATACCTAATGTGCATCCATAGTAAGAATGTCCAAATAGTCTTAGTGTCATACCTGATGTTCCTCATCCCACCACCAGGGGTTCAAACACACTTTTGGAGGAACTTCCCGGATACACTTTTGGTGTGTTCTAGTCCCGTGTAAAATATTCAAATATAAGTTTTCATGAAGCGTTTTTAGCCAAAGGCTGCATGGATTTATGGATGTAGGATTGACATGTAGGAGCTCTGGATGTTCACTTTCAGAATTATAGATATAATTATCAGTTAATAGCATGCTCCACTAGTTTAGCATATTCATCCTTCTAACAAAGGTCTAAACTTGCTGAGTTCATTCATCAGTTAACTTTAGTGCATCAGTCGCTTTACTATCCTTCCTAAATGCTGAGGGAAGAAAGCATTCTCTCTTCTACTGAGCTTCCACCACTCTATTGATGCAGCTCCCTTTAATGTTTCTTATCCTCCCCCCTTCCTCTAATAAGCCATCCCCTCTCATCTTTCCACCTTGTAGATTTCCCTCTCCTTCACTCCCTCCATCCCTGATCTGTGTTCCTGCACTTTAAGATTCAACCTCTGTCTTTCAATCCCCCTGCTTCTCCCTTCTTTCTACCTTTGTTCTTCCTCCATCCTCCTCCTTCTTGATATTCTGCTCGCAAAGCCTTCCGTTATTTCTTTCGCCTAATCTCTCTCTGTGTCCGCTGCGATCCCTCCTGCAGCCCCTCGTCTCTTTCTCCCTCTCCATCTATCTTTTTCACTCTAATCAGCAATCTGCACTGACCCCCCTGAGCCTCCTCTCACCTGGATGATGAGGCTGTAGTTGGCCTGGGAGAAAAGGGGTGGGTTATCATTGACGTCTGAGATGTCAATGTTGATTATGGCGCTGCTGGAGAGAGGGGGCACCCCGTTGTCCACGGCGACCACTTTCAGAGTGTACCCAGACATCTGGGGGAAACAGAGAGCAGGAGTTACTGTACATGAACAAAAGTGCTCTTCTAAGCAATAATGCAAATCACTAAACAAGCCTCCCTATTAAGTCGGCATGAGTCTGATTGGATTTTGCATTCACTGCAATTAGTTCCTCAATGGATTACATTGCATGAGAACAGCCAGGAAGTATCGGCTGCTCCACTTACTCTCTCTCTGTCCAGCTGGCGAGCGACTTTAAGCTCCCCGCGCAGCGGCTCCATGGTGAACGGGCTGCCTTGGTTGCCGTCCACAATGGAGTAGCGGATGTGATTGTGGGATGGTCCATCGGAATCCTCGGCCACCACCTTTCAGTCAAAGAGAATGCCACAGAGAATTGGTTAACATATATCCATATACAT
>NW_015112717.1:149036-165426 GCF_001443285.1 Poecilia latipinna
CACACACACACACACACACACACAACAAATTCTACAGCACTGAAAACCTCAATAAATGTCAAATACAAAAAAGGATCCCTGGGGAAATTAGCACACAGAGGATTTACAGGTATGAGACAATGGCATGCATTAAAATCTAATTTTCTGACGGTTCATTTATATTCAGGTACCTTAGATGTACAGATAAAGGGCTGGGAGTGGGGATCATTTTCAAACAGAGGGAAGACAGAAATCAATAGGGAGTTAAAATGAGATGGGCTAAAGGTTACAAATACCTCGAGTTGAATAGGAGGCCTAATGAGTCACATGCGTTCAGTCTCCGGCTTTAGTATGTGTGTCAGATATTGAACCAGGATGTGGCGTTGCAGTGAGCATGAAGAGGAGCGGTCCTAATTTAGCTGCTCCACCAGATGGTGGTTTGCCACAGGTGCAGATATGTGATAGTGCATTCAGCGAATAATGGACAGAGAGGAGACAGGCCATGAGCGAGGAAATGAACCACAGAGGGAGAAGGTGGATGAACTGACACATCTGGCTGGAGGGAAATCAGGAGTGATGAAATATGTCAAACCCTTCACATGGTTTTGGAGTGATTATGGGTAATCACAGCAAAAAAAAAAAAAAACCTCATCTGCTCTGTACAAGCTAAGCATAACTCAGAGAGAACGTGTATCCTTTCTAGTGCTGTCAGCCGATTAAGGAATTTAATCAATTAATCACACTCTGCTGCTATGATTAATCACAATTAATCACTATGCCTAACTTTATTAGCATGAAATGTAAATATGGGAAACTTTATTACACATGCATAGAGGTATAGCAAACTTGTTCAGGGGACAACTGACAGATAAGGTTATATTTTATCTTCCATTTCTTGAATGCACCACCCCTTTCTGATGCGGCCCTGGGCAAATGCCCATATCAAAAAACTTTATGCATATTTTCAAAAAAGAAATGTCTGCATGCTTGGTTTCATTGTCTCAAACCAAGCATGTCTGGAGATTCTCAGCTTTTCAGGTTTTTATATGCAGGAAGGTTAAAATGATGTAATGTATTTTTAAACATTAATTTATTAAAGTCGCTCTTCTGTTCATTTTCTATGGAATTTGTGCAATGAGGCAACAGTTGATTGTCCTCTTCCAGCAGAGTGAACGTCGTAATTCAAGCATGTGAAACTTGAAGCTCGTACATGAAGACATGAACACGAGGGCTAGAGACCAAACACAAGAAAGTCAAAAAAATTGTAACTCATGTTGCTGTCAGTTGTCGCAGAAAACCTTCTCCTTTCGGTCCCTGTGTGTCGAGTCCATAATGCACTGCTGTGAATAAGTCAACCCTCTTTCGGAGAGAAGCTTTTAGGTCTAAATAGGTAGTTTCACTAATCTACATTATGTAATATCAGCGTGTTAAAATCTTCAGATTAATTGCATTCGTTAACGTTGACACAGCTAGTCCTTACTGTTAATACGGCCTTCCCGAGCTCGGCATCCTCGCTGATGACTGTAGTGTAGACATCCTGACTGAAGATGGGCTTGTTGTCGTTAACATCAGTAAGGTTGATGTTCACAGTAGCGATGTCGCTGAGTGGAGGTGAGCCCCCATCTGTGGCCTCCACGGTGATATAATATTCATGAGACGCCTCATAGTCCAACGCATCGATCACAAATACATCGCCTGCAAGGCAAGAGGAAGTGGAGTTTAAATAACAGAATAAAAGTCTACAAATGAAGAATTTTTAAAATCCATAGCTAGAAAGCACTACAATCAAAATAACATTTGGAAAGTCATATGGATCTAAAAAAAAAAAAAACAGTATATGTAATAAAATTTCAAATGATGAAAAACAAAAATCAAGTGGAAAACTTCAGATTACATAAAGGTAAAACCAGGTTGGTTACGTACCAGTGCGGGGATCCACACTGAATCTGCCATGTTCGTTCCCGCTGATGATGCTGTAGGAAATCTCCCCGTTAGCGTCGGCGTCGCGGCTAGCCGCCTGCACTCGGACCACCTGGGTGCCCACTGCCACGTCCTCGGACAGGTTGGCCGTGTACTCCCGGTGCTCGAACACCGGCGGGTTGTCGTTGATGTCCAGCACTGAGACCACCACCTCGCACAGCGAGGAGTGACGTGGAGAGCCCCGGTCGCTGGCACAGGCCTTCAGCTCATACACCGACTGCACCTCGCGGTCCAGGGGGCGCTCCAGGGTGATCACGCCGCTTTGCTCGTCAATGGAGAAGAATCCATCAGCAGAGTCGGCCAGGGAGTAGACGATATCACTGTTAAGACCTAGAATAACCAAAAAACCCCAGAATTGTCCATGACACTTCAACAATCACTCTTTCAATTCATCAAATGACAAAGTTCAGTTTGCAATTAGTTTGAGAGTCTGGTTGTACATAATTATAACTCCCCCCGGTGCCATTTAACCCAAGTAACTGGCACATCAGTTTTTCTTAGCGAGCATTAAAGACTTGGATACAATTTTGTCACATTATAAATACAGACATAAATGTATATTATTGCGATTTTCATATATTTTTCAAATAAAAACCATAAAGTATGACAAGTAGAAATACAATTTTCTACATTTGCAGCTGTAATTTCAAGTCTTTTGCCTCTACATGCCTGGTAAAAACCAGCCTCTTGTTCTAAGCTGTGCTTCGTGCAGAGGGTCTGAACCTTCAGCTGCTGAGAAGAGATTCAACAAATGCAGACTCCGTTGAAAGTTTTATATGATTGGATCTGATTTCACCCAACTGCTGTCACTCTGACATGACATATGTGATGTGATGCACCAGCTCGGCGGTGAAGGAAGCGACGCTATGAGGCTTACTGGAAATTGCATATGTTGTTAACCATTCCTCACCAAAAAGAGAGTAGAGCCCAGTCAAACAACATCTTGACAAACAAATGAATGTCCTAAGAATTCCTCTTGCTCCGACTTTAACTGCTCAGTGTTCAGAAGCGTGGCCGACTCGAACTGAATGTATTCATTCACTTTCTCTGCTGCCATTATCAAACTACAACTACAGAAGTTGCATAATCATTCACAACTCCTCCTGTTTGCTGACTGGCCCAGTTGAAAATCATCGTAAGAAATCAAGATCTGTGGGAGAAATCCCAGATGGAGCACGGAAGAGAGATTAGAATTGCAGAGGAAGGAAATGGACAGGCTAACTTCACACATCCGTAGACAGAAATTTGTGCTCAGTCAGGTTAGACAAAGATTATCTGTGGGTCTGTGGGTTTTTTTTTTTTTTTTTTTTTTTTTTTGTTCTAGCATGTATTTTCTGCCATACATGTTTTGGGGGGGATTGTTTCTTTACCTTCACAGATTGCTGGTCTGTCACATCAAATCCCATATAAAATACATTCCACCATGTGGTTGTAAATTGCCAAAATGTGCAACGTTCAAACAGTATGAATATTTTGCTATAATACTGTAAATGATCCATGGTTCACTGTGAGCGCTGGTGCTAACCGCCTGATCTGCCATGTCCTCATAACTCATGTCCTCCCACAAGTGTGATGTACCCGGAAACAAGACAGAGACTGATCACGATAATAATCATAATGCTTTCCTGCAGGTGGTCCCCATTTGGAATCCGCTATTATAGTCCCATTTATCAGGTGAGTGCCCTCCATCCTGTCTAGATCTCATTATCACGCTGGAGAGATGACCGTAGGGAACCCCGCTTATATAGATCCTTATCACTTTCATCCGGTCGGAACGTTTAGAAGACGATTACTTGATGATGCTTAGGAGAATTGTTTAGAGTTATATCTGTCTATATTGTCTTATATGGTTACTTGTAATGACGCTCGTCTTGGTCCCTTGGCAGAAATGCTGAAAATTAAACTGAGCTGGAAACATTTAGTTAATTAAGCTGTTACTTTATGCGCAGGAAATGAAAAGGCTGCTGTCCCTTCAGTTTTAATGAATTAAGAATAAAATAGTTTACTATATGAAATCTTATTGATGTAGAGCTGGGTTTGTTCTCTAAGGGTGTTTTAACACCGGACAGCTCAGTAGACTCGGTTCGATTCAGTCTCACTGTTGCAACATTTATTCCATTTTCAGCCGGTGTGGTTCTCTTCCACACTGCACTGTCAAATGAACCAAACACTTTGAGCAAGCTATTCCCCCCTTCACCTGTGGGGGCGCTGCACCAAGAACTGCTGAAGGAAACGACACAAAAACCTCTGAAGACATAAGGTCAGATTTTAGCGGTTTTAGGATTTTTTTTCTGTCTTTGGTAAAAGACCATAAGCTATTTCTCCTGCAGTACCAGACTCACATGTTTATTTTGGTTGTATTTACCCAGAATGCCCGGCGCTGTGGTTCTCTCCCTGCTACTGGAGTGGTCTCTGGTCTCTGCATAGCATAACATTCTGGGAGATGTAGGCAGATTAAAAGCTATAACTGTTCAAGCTTTCAAGCTGAGCTAAACAAGGTGAGAGGGATTAACTAACTCACTCTTTGGTTACCTAGCAACAATTTGTTGAGTAACTCGCCAAGCTGCAGTTTCAGGTTTTGCCGTCATGCCTCATAACTTCTTAAAAATAGTGGATAAAACAGGACAGAGATATAAACAACAAAAAAAAAAAATGACATTGATATGAAACGCTTATATCATGATACATTTTTCAGCCATATTGTCCAGCACCAACCACAATTCATTCGTTTTAGGCAGGGCCAGCTCTTTGAAGACATCTTAAAGTTTGACTGCAGTGAGCTTCTGAAGATCTCTGAGAAAGCAACAAAGAGGGATGAAGCACAAAACGTTCAAATTCCTCCAAAATGGTGAAACTTTAGAAGCGGAATGAGCGAGCAGAGCAGCGCCGGGGGCCAAGAGATACACTCAAACCCAGGTGGTGAGATAAAGGACAAAGCAGAATCAGAGGGGGAATTTAGAAGTTTATCACGGATCAAGGGCACCAGTCTGCCTCTGTGTCTCTGTCTGGTTCATAATCATTCTGCACTGATAAGTGCTGCCTCTCAGAGATTGTAACGGGAGGCTGAACTGGGGGAGCAAACTATGTGGGCGAGGAACCGACATCATAGAGAGATCACAGAGGCTGTGGCACACAGCGAGCAGCGCCAAGAATGAATCCACTCTAAAATATGCAGAAAGTATGGAGGATAATGCAATTTTTTCCTCTGAGGAGGAGGGTTACATTAGATTTTAAATTTTGATGCTTGGCTGGAAAGACAACTGATTGAAGGCTGTGGTAACTGGGTCAAACCTACTGATTTTGTTTGGCTCTCTGAAAGTGGATCTGAGCCAAATATGCAATGCTTCATGCTCGCAGCTAAATAAGAAACACTACAGACACAAACAAAAAAAACAAAACCATTACTTTAAATATACACACATCTACGAGCTGCTGAAATCCATCTACGCCTGCACAGAGTAACTAATAATTACTGCTGCTGGCTAACCGTTGGGGTACGTCGCTCTCGCCACCCTTCCGAAAACTGCTCTCGCCCTTGATACGTAAAATCCAAAACACATTTCTGCAAGCCAAGCCTGCGCAACAAGAAGTCTTAATGCCAGCTTTGTGTACACCATTTATCATTTGTCTCTAAGGGGCCCCATTTGAGGCATGTTATTCACTCTGTCAGTAGCGCCGCTCCCCCCACCCCAAAAAAACGCTGGGGAAAGAAAATAGAACGAGGCAGACAGAGTTGATTCTCTGTCAGTCAACAATCTGAAACGGTCCTTGGTGCTCAGGTGTCCTGCTTCAGTAAACTCCGAAAGCAATCTGGAATGGCAGGTCCACCAGTCTCCGAGAAAGAAAATCTCAAAGTAATTCCAACGGCTGTTAAATTGGAAGGTTTTAAGCTCTCGGAGCCATCCATGTGTGAGCCTCTTAGTGATTGGCAATGTTTGCTGAAAGGAGGAGACGGTCGAGATAAATATGTGGCCCCCATGGTGATGCGCTAGGTAAATGGAAAATTGCAATCCTCCCTTTTGAGAATTTAGCCTGAAGAGAGAGAAATTTCATTAGAGTGTAATGGAGCTTTTAATTTCAGGGGTTGATCATTCATAAAATTTCACATTTGTTATCCTTCCCCCCGTGCCATTTAGCCTAATGCAGCTCTACAGCAAAAAAAAAAAAAAAAAAAAAAAAAAAAAAGGGCCAGCGAGGCAGCAGGGAGTCCAAATGAACGCATAAACGCCTTAATGGTACAGAACGATTTTCAGAGTACATTCACCTCAGGTTAGTGTTTCTTTGTGAACTGTATTAATACACAGGATGGCTGCTAATTTGCTGCATTTGTGACTTTATTTCCTGCCAGTTAACTTTTATGGCCACAGCAGGAAACAAAGTCGGTGTACACAGGTTTATCTGGCAATTTCAGGCTCCAACAATTAGCTTGGAGGCATATTGAACTGTGGACTTTATGACAGATGCACCAGGTTTTCTAAATACAACTTTAAGGCCAGTCATTGTGAAGCAGCAGGACTTGTTTGTTTTGAACTGTTTCCATTTCGTTCCTTTAAAATTTTTTGTTCCATTTAATTCACTCTTATGAAATATGACAGGTTATTACTGAATCCAAAACTAGGGAGTCACTGATCCACTTTTTTCTCTTTCGATACGATACAGATATTTGAGGTTTAGCATCGGCTGATCCCGATTAGATACAGAAAACAGTGTTGACTTGACTTCCTCTTTTTTAGGCAAAATTGAAAATTTTCTAAATTTTTGTCTTGGGGGAGGGGTTTTTTTTTTTTTTTTTTTTTTTGTAAGCTGTATGTTGCCTTCAATGAAAACTGTTACAACTTTGTTGCCATTCCCACTAATTTGGATGGATGGATCGAAAACTCTGGAATGGGTTGAATCAAACATTTTTCCAGACTCACCCACACCTGGAAAATATTCCAGCTAAATTCAATAAAATTTCCAGACTGTATAGGAACACTTAAGTCATCTAGTTATTAGCTTTAGGTATTGATTGTGAATCATTTCTCGACTAATGCCAGTTAGCCAGTTTTTTTCCTTTTTCTGTCAGGCTTGGTTAAGGTTGAAGTCCTCTTAAATCTTTTAAAAATGTGAGCTGCATGTGCTGATCCTGGTCTCCTTCACAGATCGATGGAGATGGAGGAAGAAAATAGGGTCCTCCTAACCGTGACAAGTTTTCATTCTTACTTAAGAACCTTTTCACATGGTTTTCCGTTTAAAACAAGTCAGCCGTGAAAATGGGGAAAAAAAAACAAAAAACATACAACTGACAATTTTCTACTGATTCATAAAACTAAAGTATATCGTCTCATTTCTGTGTCTGTTGACCAGTGGCATCAATCTGAGAAAATGAGAAGGCTTGTTTCGTCTTCTGGGAAACCATGGCCATAATCACCATGCGTTGCATCATAAATTTGACCTGTTGCGTGAGAATGTAAACCTCTATGCTATAGCAGGAAAGTAGATTCTAAAGTCAGGCCTAACTAGTCAAACTGTGCATTTGCAATCACATTTTGAAAAGGGAAGCAAGAGCAAAGCAGAGGAGCTTAAACTCACACCCAGTGGAACATGATGGATTCAGTTTCTATTTGAAGCACAAAGAGGAATAAAGCTGACCTGCATCGACGTCATTAGCCAGCAGTCTTCCAACCAGTGTGCCGATCTCTGTGTTTTCGAACACCGTGATGGAGTATGACTCGGATGAGAACTGCGGCGGGTTGTCGTTGACGTCCTCCACGGCGATGCGGATTTCGGCTTCACAGTATCGCCCTCCTCCGTCCACTGCTCTCATTCTGAACCTGTGCTCATCTTGCTCCTCTCTGTCAAGTGGCTGCAAGGTCTTCAACTCTCCTAGAGGTCAGAAATGCACACAAGCAGGTCAGATTTGAGTTTGAAATCAGGGGTGGGCAATTTATGATTTATCATGATAAACTTCTTTTCATGATGACAATTAAGTTAATTTTAGTCAACATGCCAGGGATAAACCTCATCCTATTAGTAGTCTTTACATGCTGGTCACTCTAGTGACAACCCTCATGCTAATCTTAAACTTAAAATAACCATTTTACCTAATTTCAGATATATTAGCCATATTTAGCATATTAAATGGAGTAGGTTAATTTAAGTCCACATATGCTACTGACAGCATTTAAGCTAACCTTAGAATTTTAGTTAATTTAAGTTTATTACTAATGTTTGCATACTGAGTAGAGTATGTCACAAGAAGTCATAATGCTAGTGATACCCTACATGCTACTGACTACACTTCAGCTAACCTTAGCATTTTAGCTAATTTTAGCTTATACACTAACGCATACTGAGTGGAGTCAGTCACATTTAGACAACATGCTAGTAATTCCCCATATGCTACTGGCTACATTTAACCTAACTATGGCATTGTTTCTAATTTTCAGGATCAGATCACCTGATTAGGCTCTGACTGAAACACACTTTGACAGTTTTCTTCAGAAATATTTTTGTTACTATTTTCTCCACGGTTTGTTCTACTTTCAGTACATTTGAAAATATGATTAAATGCACATACAGTGCACAGTTTAGTGATGCAAATCATACTTTTTATGTGACTGATGTCCTAAAGAAGCGTAGTACAAATGAGAATGTTTTTCTAAAGCAGTAATTGTGTTTGTGGGGCTGTGATTGCTGTGCCATGCAGTCACAGGCATACAATTACCTAAAAAGAGAGACATAATAACTAGTTCTTATTGTAACAATAGCGTCACAAAATATTGTGATAAAACTCCAAGTTAATATCGCTCACCCCTATTTGAAACTAATAAACAAGTTGAATATTGAGCTTTTTAGCAAATGCTAAACTTTTTATCCACTCCTCAGCAGGTCAAGACAAAGCTTTCAAAAACTAATGGCTTTCAGGAGATAAGAGAGCAAAACAAATAAGTCACTGAAGTGCATGAGGTGGTAGAGAAAGACAGGGCAGGGAGGGGAGGGGGTAAACATCAGAATTGGCAGCAGAGAGCAGCCTGGAAGTGTCTTGGGAAGCAGAGCAGCCAGCATTACCACAACCAGGGTGGAAAACTCCAGAGCCTCTTAGCGATCATAATCAGCAATTCTCCTACTTGTCTGAGTTGTGAAAAAAAAAGAAAAGAAATCCTTCTCCACAGCAGCAGCACTGAGTCCTGCCAGAAGACAGCTGGATGGCGTTTTCCTCTCATTCTGTCTGCACGACAGCAGATGTGAGGAAAAGCTGCTCAAATCTACTGGCTTAGTTCGTTATGCTTCCCCTTCCCTTTACTCCGCACAGAATCTAAAATCACAGGTTGCGTTTGATTAACTGCTATTCTTTTTGGGGTTTTCTTATTTCTTCAGTTTGCTTTTCCACCCTAACCAGCCAGATGGAATGTCTAATTTATCGTGGTTCCCAGAGGAAATAATTTGCAAGAAGTAAGGCAGACATTAATTCAATCTAAGTGTGCTTCGCCTGCGTTTTGGTGCTGCTGAAAGCCTCAAAGAAGCACAGCAGGGAAATGTTCTGGGCCTTTTTTAAAAATGTATAAATAAAAAGTAAATAAAAATCGGGTAAAACTTCCCACCTCTTCTGGGGCTGACACTATCAGAGACGCACACTCACAAAAACAAAAGACTTTCCAAAAGAATGACAATTCTCACGTGGAGCGTCTACCTGCTGAGCTGCTTAAGGCTGAATAATGACAGACTTTAACACGGGTGTCTGAAAAACTGATCCCCGAAAACCTCCACAAGAGGGAGAAAATCCCAAGAAAAACCCAAAATTAAATGTACATAAAAATAATTGTAAACTAGAAGGATGTTTATCTTTATTGCAAATAAAACATTAAAATGTGTGTTTGTGTTCAGCCCTCTGTAGTCTAACACCACTAAACTGAATGCTGTGCAACCTGTTGTCTTTATAGATCACCAAATCCCTCAGTTGAATCCACCTGAAAGTAATTTCATCTCAGAGGAAACTGTTCTCTGATGGTCTCAACAATCTGATACAGGGATAGAGGTTCACACTCCAGCAGGATGATGATCGCAAACACACATCCAGAGAAACAGTGGAATGAAAAGTTTAATTAAATGCATAATGGTGTCTTAGAATGGCCCTGTCAAAGTCCAGACTTAAATCCAAAAGAGAATCTGTAGCAAGATGCTCCATTCGATCTGACTGAGTCTCAGTTATTCTGCAAAGAACAATGAGCAAAGCTTTGTTCTTTACCGCATAAAAAGAAGGGCAGAAGTAGTAAAGGCAGCAAAAGGTGGCAGTACAAGTATAGCATTTGAAAACCATGTAGACTTTCACTTTACATTACAATGATGTGCTCTGTTGTGTTGGTACCACTGCCTCATAAAATCAGTAACATTTCTTAGTTGTAATGTAACTGTGAAGAAGAGATACATTCATTCTTTTTTCTTCTTCTTCTTTGGTATTTGTCACTGCATGGATACACACCTGTGTCTGAGTCAATGATGAAATATTCCGCTCCCGCTCCCTGGAGCTCGTAAGAGATTTGGGCATTTGAGCGGATGTCAGCGTCCGTGGCAGAGACCTGCAGGATGAGCCTGCCAGCTGGGGAGTCCTCTGGGACTCTCTCGCTGTAGACGGACTGGAGGACACAAAGAGGAAGAGACATGGAATATTAACGCGAAAAAGAAGCTCACGTCGACAGCAGGAAGTAACAAGCAACGACAAAGGGAAATCACTCTTTACCTTCTCACACACTGGGTGGTTATCATTGGCGTCCAACACCTTGACTTCCACGACAGCTTTGGCGGTGAAGATGCCGTCGCTGGCAGTGATGTTTAGGAGATAATTGTCTGTCACTTCTCTGTCCAATGGCTTCCTGACAGAGACCTTCCACTCATTCTGCAGGTGCTCAATGGCAAATTGGCCAAGTGGGTCCCCTCCTGTTATATGATATCACACATATCTCAGTGAAGCATGACCAACAATGTAGAAGGAAGTAGACTCACTTCTGATGGAAATATTTCTAAACTAACAAGAAACCCTGAAACAATTTGTTTCTTTGGCTTTTACTAGGTATAGTCTCAGTAGTAGAGGTAAGAAAAACTGTAGTTTTAGCTTCTGCAGTAGTGCTAAGACGGTTTCCATTGTATGGATGTATGGATGAGATATGAAGCTAATTTTTGTTGCCTGAATGATAGGGAATTATAAGTGTTTTTAGAGCAGGTCTTATGTAATTAGCAGGACAGTATCTTCTACCACCATGACTTTTACACCATCATTATTTTGAATAACTCTGTTCTACGTTCCATCCGAGAAACACTGTTACACTAAGGGGGAGGAAAAAAACCCACCTGTGATGAAGTAGTTCACTTGTTTGTTCATGTCTTCTGAATCCTCATCAGTGGTGCTGAGGATGGCGATCACCCCACTGGGCGGGGGGTCATCCTCGCTCACCGTGCCTTTATAGATTTCTGCGGTGAATCGAGGCGGATTGTCGTTCACGTCGGCCACAGTCACCTCCACACTGGTGCTGGTAACGTGCTGAACTGCGTCGCCTTGGTCGGTGGCGAGAACAGAGATGATGTATTTTTCAGTTTTTTCACGGTCGAGCTCCTTTAAGGTGGTCACCCATCCTGTCTCACTGCTAACAGCGAACAACTCAAAGATCTCCTGTGAGGCCTGCGTTGGGTCCAGGCTGTAGACGACGTGGCCGTTGGTTCCGGAGTCGAAGTCGGTGGCTTTGACTTGAATAACTTGGGTCCCACTTGGAAGGTTTTCAACGGTGATAGCCTCATAAGGGTCAGCCTCAAAGATTGGTTTGTTGTCGTTGACATCTTTCACTTGGATATTTACATTTACTGAAGCAACTATTTCATAAGTTTCATGCTTAGCTTGAGCGAGCAGAGTTAGTTGGTACCACTTGGCTGTCTCATGGTCCAGTCTTTTCTCAAGCTTCAAGGCTCCAGTATCTCTGTCAACAACAAACACTTCATCCTCATTGCTCTCTGGAGTGCTGCCTCTCACGAGGCTGTAAATGACTGGCTGTTCGCTCTCTGCCTGAATTATATCTATTTCTGTTCCAATAGGAAGATCCTCAGCAACAGTATGCCGATAATACGGTTCTGCAAACTTGGGAAGTGGCATCTCTGGTGAGACAATCCTGATGTAAACCTGGACAACTGAATGTCTGGGTGGATTCCCAGTGTCCTTTGCCTTTACAAAGAATGCGTAGAGTTCATCTTCAAGTCCAATCAGGCTTTCTTTGGTAACGATGACCCCAGAGGTTTTGTGAATTTCAAAGTTCTCCCCAACATTTCCAACATCTGCTTCAATGGAGTACTCTATGTCAGCGTTACTTCCCTCATCTGCGTCTGAAGCGGCAATTTTGAGCACAGTTGTTCCTCTTGGGGCATCTGATGCAATGGTGGCTTTGTACTCAGCTGCTCTGAACTGTGGAGAGTTGTCATTTGCATCTGTGACAATTACATTGACGACACAAAAGCCTACTTTTCCGCCGCCGTCTTTCGCTATCAGAGATATGGGAATTACCTTCTCAACTGTGTTTTCACGATCAAGACTTTGAAGGGTGAAAATCTCTCCTTTTCCATTGATAGAAAACTTGTCTTTAGCTAACTCATTGACAATGTGGTATGTGATCTGGCCGTAGATCCCTTCATCGTCATCCGTTGCCTCTGCCTCTGCTACTAGGGTGCCAACAGGTGAGTTCTCAATGACCTCTACCATATACTCAGTCTGGGAAAAGGTGGGGTTGTGGAAGTTGGCCCCAATCACTGCCACCATAACAACAGCCGAGTTTCTAAATACACCATCTGACACTGCTACGGTAAGATTGTAAAAAGGCTGCATGTGTGGCCGGCGATGGTTTGAAATGACAATGGCACCAGTCTGCTTGTTGATAGCAAAGTTCTGCTCTTCATTTCCAGCTATAATCGAGAAAACCAGCTTTTTGACATCTGAACTGTCAGCGTCGGAGGCTTGGACCTGGCTGACGAAGTGCCCGCGTGGGGCTAATTCACTGATGGTGGTTTGATAAGCGTGTTGAGTAAAAACAGGAGCGTTGTCATTCAGGTCTGTAATGTCTACCGTCACAGTGATGTCACTTATCAGAGCGGGGACGCCGCCGTCTACGGCCCGGACTCTCAACTTGTGTTGTTGGACTTCTTCGTGATCGAGAACTTGACTTGTGGAGATTATTCCAGACTCACGGTCAATAGTAAAATAGTCTGAGCTCTTCCCTCTTTCCTCAACCAGCTGATAAAACACTTCCTTGTTGTTGCCGGTGTCAGAATCTCTGGCAACCACCTGCAATACTGATGTGCCAATAACAGCAGCCTCAGAAATATTGGCATAGTAGAAATTTGACAGGAACACCGGGGCGTTATCATTTACATCTTCCAGAATGATATCAACAAACACCTCAGAGTGAGCTCCAGTCAGAGAGTCTGTGGCCCTGATTTTTAGCTTATAAGCAGGATGTGTCTCAAAATCTAAAGGATGAATTACGTGAATGACCCCAGTGTTAAAATCAATCGAGAACTGCTTGAAAGGGTCTCCTTCAGAAATGGTGTACACAATGCGAGGCCCCTCTGAGTCATTGGCTTGCACATGGAGCACAGGGGAGTGCAGCTGAATGTTTTCAGGGATTTCAATGCTGTAAAAAGGCCTCTCAAACACAGGCATTGCTTTGTTCACCACTGTTACAGGCACTTCAACCTCAGCTGACAGAGGAGGTTTCCCATTATCCCTCGCCACAACAACCAGAACAAACTTTGTGTCGAGTGAATCTTTCTCAAACTTCTTTTTTAGCAGAATTTCACCAGATGAGTGGATGTCAAAGTGATCCTCAGGCTCTTTTAGAGAGTAATGGATGTCTGCATTTGGGCCTATATCTTTGTCCACTGCTGTGACCTGTCTAATGACATGACCTTTATCAGCATCAAATTGCACCAGGGCATGATAGGGCAGGTTGACAAACATCGGCTTGTTGTCATTTACATCTTCCACGGTAACAGTAACTAAAATGTGAGCGGTTTCCTCTGATTTCTTCTCTTCGGTGACCTCAACAATGATGTCATAGGAGTCCTGAGCTTCTCGATCAAAAGGAATCCCAGTGGTTGAGACGACTCCTGAGGTGCTGCTGACTTTAAACCTGTTGTCCGGGTTTAATATTCTATAAAACAAAGGCTCATTCACTTGGTTCCCAACAGCAGTGATAACTGCAAGCGTTTTCTTCTCAGAGGAGTTCTCTTGAATGTAGGCTTGGTATGAGTCCTGAGTGAACTTCCTCTTGTTCTCCTTGTTTTCCTTTACAGTGACCTTCACTGTAGCTGCGCTGGCAAATCTACCATCAGAAACTCTGACCTTTAACTCGTATCTGCTCCTGAGCTGTGTGACGTTCTGGATGGAGATGATGCCCGTGACTGGATCAATTTTAAACTTGTCACCTATGTTTCCCTCGGATATGGAGAAAAGCAGTTTGGAGTTAGGCCCAGAGTCTAGGTCTGTGGCATTCACTTGGACTACCTCTACTCCTTTGTAGGTCGGCATGATGACGGCCACCTCGTACAGTTCTTGGCTGAAAAGGGGTGGACAGTCATTAACGTCAATTACTTCGATGGTCACATTGGCCGCCGTTTCTGCAAACAGGCGAGGCATTCCCAGATCATGAACCTGAACTGTGAAGCGGAAAATGCTTCTCTGTTCGTAGTCCAAAGCCGCTGTGCTTCTGATGGCTCCGGTGCTTGAGTCAATGGCAAAATAGTTATGAGCAAAAGGCTCAACAATTTGATAAATTAGTCTGGCATTCTGGTCACAGTCTGCATCAGAGGCATGGATGACAAAAGGGGTGTTTTCATGAGTCAGCACAATGCTGTTGATGGAGGCCAGCTCACTGATTACTCCCTTGAATTCCCTCTGACTGAAGACCGGAGCATTGTCGTTTTCGTCCTTCAGATGGACCAGAAGGGTGGTGTTAGTCCCAAGTCCAGCCATGTTGGTACCCTGGATGATGAGCTTGTACTCAGACATGGTCTCATAATCTAAAGGTTGCTGCGTTACGACCACTCCTGAGTTTGGGTTGATGTCAAACACGTTGTGGACGTTGCCTCCTCTAATCTGGTAGAAAACGGAAGACTGGCTGATGGCTGTGACCATGCTCACAAAGCTTCCTGGAGGGGCTAACTCACTGACCTCAGCAGAAAACTCCTTTTCAGTGAATCTGGGGGCTGCATTGTCAGAGACTGTAACAGCGATGTTTACGGTGACGGTAGAGAATAATGGCGGTGCTCCATTATCAGAGGCTTTTACGACCAGTTCAAATGCTGATTTGCTGCTGCAATCAAGCTCTTTGCCCACTGTGATTGTCCCAAGAACAGGATCAATAGCAAAAGAGTTCCCAATGTTTCCTGCAACAGAAAGAAGAAATGAAACACTCAGCATGCTGTACCAGAAATTTACATAATTGTCAGTTATTTGGTTGATCAGCATTAATTCAGCAACAAGAGAGACAATTACATTTTGCACAGGGCTAGCTTTGCTTGAATAGTAGTTTTTCTTTCATTCTAAAAACCTGATTTATACAGTTTTTGTACTGTTTAAATCATGATTCAAGAGACAAAAATGTAGCAGCATTAAATCTCCAAGGGGGCGAATAGTTGCTCACAGCTCTGTCTGTCACAACAAGTAAACCATCTCAGCTATTTCAAACATGCATGTCTGCAAACAAAAGACAACCACCAATATGCTTCTTGAAGATTAATGTAGGAGAAACACACACTCTGGAGAGCCTTTGTACAAAAACTTACAATTGCCTACTCTGTGCACAGTGTTTCATTCATGATCAGGTCCAGTAGACTCCATGACTGATGACTCATGCATGTTTAATGAGCTGATTTCATTTGCTTTGTTTTACAAAGAAAGTTTTCTACTGTCCAACATTAAATAAAAGATAAACTTGGAGAAAGTGTGGCTCATTAGGATGCCGTGGCAACATACCAGACTCGATGCTGTAGATGACTTCTGCATTATAGCCCTTGTCTTTGTCGAGAGCAGTGACCTGCAGCACAGCTGAGCCAATGCTAGCTGATTCAAACACCCGGCCAGAGTAAGGCGTCCCTATAAACCAGGGTGCATTGTCATTGGTGTCGTCCACGTCAACAATGACACGGACAAGATTCCTTTTCACTGGAATGTCCTGATCCCGAACCTGAAAATAGATGTATATTATTAAAAAATCATAATAAAAAGGAAAAAGAAGGGAAGGAAAATAGGAAAGTATGAGATAATCTGGGTGGAAAAAAGGCATATATATATATATATATATATATATATATATATATATATATATATATATATATATATATATATATATTTTTTTTTTTTTTTTCCCCTTTTTTTGCATAGAAATACAGACACAGAAACACACAGATCCCACAT
>NW_015112717.1:168497-226287 GCF_001443285.1 Poecilia latipinna
TATATATATATATATATATATATATATATATATATATATATATATATAATTTTTTTTATTTTTTCCCCATTTTTGGCATAGTAATACAGCCTCAAAGTAACTCAGATCAACCAAATGTAAGAGGATTATTTTTGTCTCAGCGAAGAAGTGCTCTTCTTAGTGTTCCAGCTGACTCCTACCATCACAGTGAGGATGTGGCGATGCATGGTCTCATGGTCCAGCCGCTCTGTGGTGAACAGGATGCCCGTTCCTGGGTCCAGCCGGAACTTGCGCAGGCTGAAGGGATCAGTGCTGCTCAGGAGCGTGTAGGTCAGTTTGTTTTTCTCGTCTCTGTCCACAGCGCTGATCTGCAGGACCTCGGTGCCTGCTGGCTCATCTTCAGGGACGTTCACAACGTACACCTGCTGGGTGAACTGTGGCCGGTGGTTGTTGGTGTCGATGACCCGGATGAGCACCTGAAGGAGTAAAGCAATTGTAACAAATAAGATGGTCGGTAAAAAAAATCTGAGTTGACTGATAAACAGCTTGGACTTGTACTTGTATAGAGTTTTATCAAGTTCAGAGTACCCCAAAGAACTTCACACTACAGTCAGTCATTCACCCTTTCATACACACACACACACACACGCACTCATACGCTGAGTGAGTGTGAGCTTATGTTCACACTTAAACATAAGAGTTAAAGTTTCTGCTACATTTATTAAAGTAAGGGCATGGTATGGTAACTGAAATGAAGCAAGCATTTGCATGAGGCTTGAAAGCGTTTTCATAGACCTTGATGTTTTTCACAGTGACAGTTTTCACAAATTGTCACAAATCAAAATTTAGGGAGTGGCACGCATTTGTATTCACCCCTGTCAATTCTTGAAAACATATCTGTGGTGGAAAACAAACACAGTAAAATATGGTGGTCACATCAAGACCACCATGAAACATCAAGGTGATAGCATCAAGCTGTGAGATACTATTATTATTATAGTATAGCAAGAAAGGGGAAGATGGACAGAGCTGACAGGAAGATGGATGGATCTAAATAGAAGGCAAAGCTGAAAGAAAACTTGTTAGAGGCTCGAAAAAATGTGACACTTGTGTGAGGTTCATCATTATGCACTAGTTACTGTTGGTATGTCATAAAGTTCCCCCAATGCAGCTTTGTTGGTAACAAAGTAAAAAGTGAAGAGTCCGAAAGGTTTGAATATTTTTGGAAGTCAAAATAGATTTGACTAAAAATCTGTCACCAATCAACAGGCAGATCACCAATCTGCCTGTTGATCTCCAGCTCCATTTATCTCTCATTTGTGAAAAAGACCCTGAGATACTTAAACTCCTCCACTTGGGGCAGTATCTCTTCTCTGAACTCGAGAGGGAACTCTACCCCTGTGACTCATGACCATGGCCTCGGATCTGGAGGCAATGATCCTGTTCTTGGCTGCTTCACAGTGGAGCGAACCGCTCCAGTGAAAGCTGTAGATCATGACCTGATGAATCCAGTGGGACCACATTATCTGCAAAAAGCAGAGACTTGATTCTGAGATCACCAAAGCGGATCCCTTCAACACCTTGACTGCACCCACAACTTCTGTCCATAAAGGTTATGAACAGTGACCATTGCAACTTTGACAGAGTCCAACCCTCAGTTCAACTTACACACCGCATTGTGGACCAAGCTCTGGCACCGATCGTACAGGAACATAACAGCCCATGTTAAAGGGCCTGGTACTCTATCTCACACAGGACTCCCCAAGGAACTCAGTCAAATGCTTTCTCCAAGTCTGCAAAGCACATGTAGACTGGTTGAGAGAAGTCCAGTGTTCTTTCTCTGCTCACATAAATACATTCTAACTTTTGTTATTATAATGGCCCAGATATCTGCATTGATACCTAAGACAGAAAAGCTTTTAGTGAACACCACTTGATTCTAAACAACAAAATCAATGCATCAATAAAACCTTGCAAGCTTTGTGCAGAAGTGTTTATTTGAGAAAGGAATTTATGAGTCAGACTAAAGAACTGACGATATGTGAAAGGGAAACTAATAGTTGCACAAAAAGATTTATTTCATTATGTTGTGATGACTAAAGGAGTCAAAACATGCTTATATGTCTTTGTTAAAAGGAGAAACTGCTGAAACAGCATATACACAGAATCTTGTGAAAACATTGGATGCCATACAGCAACCTGCAAGTTTTCTAACACATTTGGGTATATTCAATTTTAATATCAATTATGAACAAAAAATAAAATAAAATAAACACCAAAACCCTTCAAATGTCTCAAAACTTAATGTGAGGGGTGGGCCAGATATTTCACACATGGATGTCAAAGACTGGTAGATTACCTCAACCAACAGATTTTAATCTCAGTGATGCATCTATGAAGTTCAACCACAGGGTCAGTCTTATTATTTCAGAGTAGGTGGTCCTAACTTTTTAACCTAGCTCGTTAACAAATGATTATCGATAACTTAATTGATAATGAGTACAACAAGAGTGATTTTTGTTATTTAAGTGAAATAAAACCGCATTCGATTCAGATAGAAATTGTGATTAGGTAAACTTCTCTTCATAAAAAAATAAGTTTTTTCACAACTGTTCTAACTAGCTTTTTTTTGTATTGAAAAATGTGTTACTGTTCGAGTAATTAATCTTTTGCTAATTCTAAACGAAAAATCTAATGCCTCCAAACTGTAAAATTCCTCTGAGAGCATGTTTTATCAACACCAGCCATTTGTCTACTGGACTTCCGACAGAGGATTACGGAGAGCTGCCGGAATGCCATCTTTGCTTCCCAGAGCAGCGAGGGGCTCCCACCCTTGCCAAACATGGGGAACAAAGGGATCAGCCGAGATTAGACACCTGCATACCAGACACCAGGGGGTGATGCCATGTAGGAAAACCGTTGAAGCCGAGCTGCAAGGTGCCGGCTCGGTGGAAACGGAGCTGTCCAGGACACAAAAGTCTTGAACAGGTGGCCGCTCACTAGCTAACCAGGGCTTGTCAGATCTCTGGTCTAAACAATTGGCCGCTTGGTTTGTGGCGCTAAGAGTGTTTGTTAGTCATTGTGAGCTGATACAAGAGACAAATATAGCCTCAACCTGACAGGACTGATAACATTTACAATCTGCTGTGTGCTGTGATGTTGGCATTGCTACTGAGGCCCACAGATGTCATCTTGCAGGGGGAGCGCCGGGATGCATGCTGTCTGTCAGAGCCGCGTTCTGGCTGCACGCCACGGCTCCTCTGTTGTGAGCAACCCCATATCACGCTGCTAATCGGGACGTGAAAAGTTAAAACAAGTGTGTTTATTCTGAATGAATGTTAACTCTGAGGAAGCAAACAGTGTGACAATCTGGTCTCACTCCAAGCTCGCCTTCTGATGTTGGGCCAAGCGATGTATAGAGCCAGATCCCTGGTGTCTCCAAATCCACCTTTTCTACACATGGAGCATGCACCCAACCTCCCACCCACACCAAAACAAGCACATCAATTCTGCACTTTTACATGTGCCTCCACACAAAAGAGGCTATACAACGGTTCTCAATGTGGCCAGCAACAGATAACGCCTTTTTTTAAAGCAAAGAGGGGTGGAAAGAACTGATAGTGCTGCGAAGAAGCTGAAAGGAGTGAGACCTGGTCACCTCCATCAACAGTACATCTATCTACAGTGCATTATAAAGTCTCACAAAAAGCCTATTTACCTCCACATCAAACATATACACACACAAACTCACATTTCTCCTTTTGCAAGGAAGACTGAAGCAACATTTCAAAGGCACTTTGTCTCAATGCATCACACAGCAGTATGATGCAGCCTGACTGCACTGGTGTAAAGAAAGCTCTGTAGTCTTTGTGCACGACTTCCAGAGGGAACGCTGAAGAGAAACGCAACTGGGTCTGAGAAACAGACATGACAGATGGAGATACTGAAGATTAAAGAAAAAAGATGAGAGTCAGGGAGATAAGAAACAGTAAGAAAAACTAAGAAATGCTCAGGGTGACGGTCAAGTTTGGGATTAAATGAAAATCAACTTGATAACTTGTAAAGGGGCCTGTGGGCGTGAATGAAAAACAAAATAAAAGCATTATCATATTTGATAGTCAAAGCAGCAAAATATGTATTTCTAACCGGACTTCAACTGAAATATAAAGAAAGCATAGGTAGGTATAACAAGGGATATAAAATATCCTCAAACAAAAGTCTGTCTTCCAGAGCAACACCTGCTTCCTGTCAGCAGGTGACTTCTTTTAATACAAGCCTTCAAAGTACAGATATTTAAAAAAAAAAAAATTAAAAGCAAGAAAAAAAAAAAATTAAAAGCAAGAAAAAAAAAAAAATCTAAAGCTACCTGAATCACAATTGGCCAATTTGTTGTTTGTTTAAAACATATTTTTTGAAACACTTTTCTGAAACAAAAACAAACAAACAAACAAAAAAACACCCACTAAAACAGGAAGGCACAATCATTTATGAATCAGTAATCACAATGGAAGTTTCTACTGGAATATGTCAAATATTCCAGTATTTGACATATACTGGACTCGTGCTACAAAAATCATCTATTCTTCAAAAGTAAATGTGAGCCTCCAGATTTCTCACTCATATAATAATATATAGTTATTCTTTCTGTTGCAAATGCATTTTGCAGGAATGGATTCTTGGAAAAAATTCTTCTAAAAGTGAGAAATAGCCTAAAGCCGACGAATAAGCGTACAGGCTCAGCTTCAACAGGAAGTCAGACTATCGATGAAACGATCTGCAGGTGTGTAAAAAGTTCATCAAGTAAGAAAACTATTTCTTCCTAGAGATCCACAGATCTCACTTGTCTCCACCAAAGTTTCTACTTCATATTCATCCACAGTATCTAACTGTAGCATCTTTGTTTGTTTTCTCAGTGTCTGAGCTAAATGGCGGTGAGAAGTACAGATGCCTCATGAGTATTTCCTGCTACCCACCACCTGTTCTTCCTGGGTGTGACATTAGTGTGAGGTCACACACTTCAAGTCTAATGACATGTTGTGACAAAAAAGAACTGCAAACTTACTCGGTTTTAGTGAAGTAAAACATGAACTCGTGAAGAAAAGTGAGACTTACAAAACTGAAGCCTAGTTTAGACAATATAATGTAGTTTATTACGATAGCATGGTTGGAAAGGTGGGAGGGTTGAACCTAATTGGTCCTAATATTGGAAAAAGTTCTAAATCTGTTGTTGGTGATAGTGTGCCCTATACATGTGTCAGATCTATTCAGTCTAGTTCTATGCTTTGTGCTCCGCGTGATGTTGTGCTTTATTTATTTTATTTCATATTTAGAATTACAACTTGCACTTTCTTAACTATTTGAAAATGAAGGTTTGTTGCAGTTTATCTTTACAAGAATTTTTGTCAGTTTCAGTTTTTTCAATATTTATTTTCCATTGGCTGTTTTACTCTTAATTGTACTGACTGAGCAAATTAAAGTTGTTTTACATGTTTGACCAAGCTTGTGAAGCTGTTGGTGTATTTAAAGTGTGTTGTTCTGATGCAGAGTTAGTAAACACATTTGTAATTCAGTACATTTGTGTCTGTGTTTAAAAAAAGAAACATCTCAAGTCAATTAAATTTTTCTGTATCAGATCAGCATCAACTGATATGAAACCTCAGATATCGGTATTGAGTGAATCAGTATAAATCGATTGATCCCTACAAACTACTGCTGACAATTATCCTGACTTCTTTCTCCTGATACAACAACATATAAATCTTCACTTTATGAAGTCAAATGTAAGCTACCCCCATTTTGGTCTCGAGTTGTCTTTGTGTTAAGCGTTGATGCCATCATTCAACAGTAACATCATCAGTTTGCTGCAGGTTTCACTTACATTCTTGGCTGCCTTGCATTCTCTGTAGCAAACCCAAGCATTACTAAAAAATAACAGAATATAAGAAAATATGCTCTCTAAAATCAATACCCAGGCAATAGCTGTAGCTGGGAATGAACTGCAAATGAGCACTGAGGAACAATAATCACCTCTGATGCTCACGGCAGCAAAAATATGTAATTATAGCAAACCTTCAAGTGAGATATATAGAAAGGCTTTGTAATGTGGGCTAAGATAACAAGAGAAACAGGAGACCAGGAACAGATTGTGAGCAGAACAGCTTGAGGTACTTCTCAACGGCCAAGGCAGGATGTTGTATAGCTTGAGAAGAGGGAGGGTACTGGAGGGGGGGGTGGCTGGGCCGCATGCCGAGGCTGCCTTGTTGGCGCGGCTCCTGGCTATGAGGTGCCCGAGCTGGAATGTGGCTCCCCTCGTCTTCATCAGCTGATTCTTTAGAGATGCCTTCATAGAAATACGATGGCCGAATGAGAAGTACACAGAATCGTGGCCAACTGCTTCCTGCAGACTTCCCACAGACCAGACTTCATTCTACTGTTATTACCAATGAATCCCAGGAGACATAGATCTGATATCTTCTATATTTTTTTCAGATCAGTTTACTGTAATTTGAAATTATTCCCAAATACTACATGGGAAGAAATTTAAAACAGAGCCTTATAAAGCATGAAACTTCCTTTGTGCGATATCCAGAACAGGGCATGAGGGAACGTTCTTTGTCCTCGTTGTGCAGGAAGCCAAGTCCCCTGCCAGGTGGTAGGTTCCGGGCAAAGCCAGGCCACTGGCACAGAGCGATCAACAATGTTCCCAAAACAGGATTACCACCGCCCACAACCCACCGAGGTCCGGCACTCCTGCTTGCTCTTGAAGCTTATCATCGGTCTTTCACATCTGGCCTATAAATGCAGAGCAGCTCGAAGAGGCTCAGAGGGAGCACAGCAGAAAGAAACACAAAGAAGACTAGAGAGCGAAAGAGAACAAAAAGAGAGGAAACAGTCATAAGAGAGAGAAAATAGGCCAGCCTGTCTGGCAGCACAGCCTCCTCATGACTTTGATTTGAGGAATAGATAAGTCTAACTTTCAGCTTCACGAGGTACAATGTGTATGACAGTCTAGATCTAATTTGCAGGGGAAAGGGGGAAATCAGTGTTTCTGTCAAAGCAAATCCCATGCTGCACCCAAACAGAGTAAGTTCAGAGATAACAAACCAACCATTGTTTGATTTTTTTACTGTCCCTTTCAGTTGCACCATATTGTCCAAAAAAAGACATAAACAACCTGACACAATCTTCACTGTAATGTGACCCGTCCATTAATCTGCCGATTCATCTTGTTTTAGCAGGTAAGTGACGTACGGCTGTGGATTGACAGAGTGAAAGAATCTCTAATGTGTGACTGGGCTGCCCCAGTCTCCAAGTTTTTGAAAGTTGAAAAAAAAAAAAAGTATTTTCCAGATAGGTGGACCTGTCACATCTAACGTCTACCAGGTCATGCTATCAAACGCTTTCTTCATTGAAGTAGCTGTTATTGAGTGAAAAAGACTGTTACCTATTTTCAGCATCAGTAGCTGTGTTTCCACTGACCACATAATTATGCAATTTGACATTTCAAAAATAAATACGCCTAATGGAACCACGGCAATTTTGAGAAACCTCTCCTTTTTAATAAAAATATTGGCTGCTTGAATGAGGTGATTCTTTGGCCATATTGAAATTAGATTATTTCACAAAACATTTTTTTGGCATCAGACAAGTCACATGATCTACAACAGAAGGTAGGTGTGGTGTGTTTTTAATGACATCGTTTAAATTCACGTGTGAATTTAATTGCTTTTCTTATTTAATGGAAACACCACAATAATGATTTTTTTTTTCGACATTAAAGGAATATTCACAAAGTTTTGTGCACACTTGTAATGGAAACACTGCTAAACTATTTAACACCTGAGCAACTACCTGTCTCCTCTCAAGTTTTAATGTGGAAACAACTGTTAATTTTCCAAGATTCTTGCAGAAAATAATGAATATCTGGTTTGTGAACTGGTACGATCCTTACCTGGTCTAGTTTATATTTGTTGTGTCAAGGAGTACAGTGGCCAATTGCAGCAACTTATTTTGCAATAAATAGTGTGCGTAGAGCAGAAATGTAGTATGTCCTCTCCAAACCAGCTGACCCACAGTAATCGGGGTTTATATTGTCACACACATGAGCATTCATCAGCAGAGGAGCGGATCAGATGCCGCTCTGACAATACACATGTTACACATGTTTAAACCTGAGCTGTGAGGGAAAAGCTGCCTGCTGCTCTCAGTTACTTCATTTGTTCTGTAACATCTGGTTCGAAGGCACAATTTAGACCAAAGTAATTTATTTTATTTGCCAGTTTTGTGTCACAAATGAGGAATTTGACTTTGGCCCTCCTTTGGTCTCCATAAAGCCATTTCAAATAAAAAATACATACAAATATTTTACTTATTTTCATTTAAAGGGAAATAAAAATAGAAGTTTTTTTTCTTTTTTTTTTTCCCATCAACCTATTTAAATTCTAGTCAATTCACAGCAATTCAATACTGTTCAGTTGAAATTAGCTGAGACCAGTTCAAACTCAGGTTGTCATTTCAGTTCAACTCAATTTAACTGAACTCAGTTGGTTCAATTTATTTTCATTCATTTCAAATCCAAACTAATTCACCTCTAGGTAACTTAATATATGTTCTAATTCAATTCATTTAAGTTCAACACAGTTCAGTTAATTCCAGTAAGTTTCAGATAAATTCAGTTTGACTCAGTTCAATTCAGTTAAATTAAATTCAACCCAGTTCAGCTCAGTTAATCTAACAGATTTTGTTATGCATTTAAGTGTATTTCTTTCAGGTCAGTTAAAATCTATCTGGTTTAAATAAGTTCAGTTCATTTAGTTGATTCTACTAAGTACAGTTCAATTAAATTTCCATTTTCCTCTTTCATTTAATTCATTTCAGTGTAACATCAAGTTATTTCAGTATTTTTATATAAAGTAAAATGGTCCATTTTATGTACATGTATTCTAAGTGAATATGACTCAATCCGCTCAAGTTGAGGCATGTTATAATGTCTTAAATGAAATATAATTTAATTTAGAGAATGATTAATGATAAAATGCAATTTTTAAAGTTGGTCAACAAACGAGCCAGACTGATAGATTTGAATCTCTACAACACTTCAGTCTCATTCTTGTTAAAGGCATCATGCAGACCACAGCAGGACACTGTGAAGGAGAAGTGAGTTAAACATGATGAGACCACCAAACAGACTGAGGAGCCATTGCCATCTGCCCCGACCTTTAAACGTGAATAATCTCACTTAAAATGTCACAGCGTAAAGTGTTGCTAAGGGGCTTTTAAACAACTTTCTGTTGCCAGAGCTTCTGACAAAGTACGCAAAGGAGAGAAAACATCTCAGCTGAGTAAACAGGAACCGTGTCGCTGTTTTTAAGGGTTTGCTCTAAAGGACATGCTGCTTTGGCGGACAAGCTCCAAAATTCCAGCAAAGACGCGCCTCGTCCAAGGCTCAGTGGAGCACCACAGCCAGATGATGAAAGGCTGTATTCATACAGACTGACAACAAATACATTATTTTCCAGCAATAGTCCTCTGAAGCCCCACTTTGAAGGACAAAGAACGAAAGATTTTGAATGTCACCGTCCCGCATGGCCCAAACTACCACGTAAAAAACACAGAAAATCTCATGGACAAGCATGACCATCGGAACAAAAACTGGAGGCGGCTTGCACACTTAAAAAGCTTTCATTGTGGCACTTGTAGTGTCAGCCGGGGTGCAAGGAAAGCTATTCCATGTTTAGTTATTTGTTTATTCAGAAAAGGCAGCTTCAGGGAAGATGAGGGGAATCTCACTGATTCAAGGAGAAGCACAGCAAGTGATGAGGAGCTCAAAAATCTACACTGGAAACACAAAAATAGGGATGCACCATATCGGATCTTTGGTTGATATCCGATATGCCGATATACTAAAACTCATTTGACCTATAACCGATACCAACAGCACTATTTTTTTTTCTATACTTACTTATTGAAACTATATGGCTTTCTCTACTGTGGAATTAAAATACTGCATTATCTTTGTCGATTTAGCCTGCTACCAAATGCTAATGCTTAAAGGAGGCTGAAAATGATGCAACACTTTCAACTTGCATTATGGTTACGTACAAAAACAACACCTTTTATCTCGGTGAGTTATTTTGATGGAATGGCTGTTGGTCAATATTAAATTTTACAGTTAATATTGGCCGATACCGATACCATGCTGATAATATTGTACATCCCTAAGAAAAAGATTTGGTTACAACAACTCTGCACCAGAAATGACTAAGAGAAAGACCAATGCTGGAGCAAAGCTCCCAGATGAAGTATTCTTAAAGAATGTTCTCTCATTCTTTAAGAATGAAAGAACAGATTTAAACCTAAAAGCGTATTTCAATTTTTAATTTTTTTTAACCTGTTCACCAGTTCAAAGGAGAGATCGCATCATAACATCATTATCACCCAACAGGTTATTGGATCTACTAATAACCCGTCTCTCAACTCCCACCATTCCTCACATGAGGAAAACAGAACCATGACAACTGCCTCATCAGCCTCCAACTGTTTCATTAGTGTTTCAATTACCTGAGTGCTGACAGTTCGCGTCCCATCTGTGGCTTCCACTGTCAGGTTGTAATTTGATTTCTGCTCTGCGTCCAGGGGCTGTGCAACAATCAAGGTTCCACTGGCCTTGCCCACGTCAAAGCGGCTGTCGTAATTACCACCTGCGATTTTTTTTTTTTTCATGCAAACAACGGGGGAAAAAAAGAGAAAGAAAAGATTAGAGGCAATTCCTGATGTAGCTGCATCTATTTTCACAAGGTTAGAGAAACTAAAAGAGCAGAACATAAATATCAATGTTTAACACACACACAAACTAATGCTGATCTTACTAATTAGCTATATTGATTTGCTTTTAATAATTGATTTAAATTAAATATCAATACCGTGGTCAAACTAATATGTTTGTAGCAACACCATACACATTACACGTTAGCAGATGAAACCTAAAACTGAAAACATCAACCGCATGCCAACCACAACCAACAGGTAGCACCAGAGACAGACAACGTCACACGATCTCTTAATACAGCACAGCCTATTAGGAGATCCCAGCAGATACCTTCTGCTGTACAGTTGTGGTCACAAGCCATCTGAAGGATGTAAAACATCTCAGAATCCTCACTGCCGTCTTGCAACAATCCAACCAAATAGAACATTCCAGAGAAAGAGGGAAAGCAATGAAAAAGCACAAAGAGGAGGAGAAGAGAAAAAGGAGGCGTGTCAGTCAGACATTGATTAGAAGGAAAACGGGCGAAGGGAGAAGGAGAGGAGCCGGCATTTCTGTTTGAAGGAAGGCGTTTTAAAATCTTTTCATGTATACAGTGGATGTTGAGAGTTAAAAAGGGACACTTAGGAGGAGAAGAATTATGTTTGGACACTCAAAAACACCGCTTTGTGGTAAAGTGTACTTAAACAGAAAAAGAAGAGGAAAGTAAATTAATTAAGCTCGTAAAGGGAATGGCAAATTCAATTGAGTCACACTATCAAGGACAAAAACAGTGACTGAGGGAAATTGTGCGGCTTCAGAGTGATTATGTGGCAATATGTGTTCTTATTGTTGACAAAAGTGCCATGGAAATATCAGTTTTGAAGGGAAAATGTTGTTTCACCTTTTCATTTGTTTGTTTCTGGACTAATAGCTCAGAAAGCAAAATGAAGGTGGTGTTAATCAAGACAATAACTGATACATATTCCCTATTTGTGTCATAAATTTGAATTTTAACCTGATTTCTTACTTTGTTCATCTATTATTGTGATGCAAGGTTTAAGGTTGTACAGGAGGCCCTGTCTGACGTTCTTAAAGGCTGCTGATCGAGCATCTCAGTTTGTCCTCTGAAGTCAGAACTTTCTAGTTGCTTCTTTGGGATTGGATGGTGGTGGTAACAGGTTGGGTGGTGGTGGTAACAGGTTGGGTGGTGGTGGTGACAGGTTGGGTGTTGGTGGTAACAGGTTGGGTGGTGGTGGTAACAGGTTGGGTGATGGTGGTAACAGGTTGGGTGGTGGTGATGACAGGTTGGGTGGTGGTGGTAACTGGTTGGGTGGTGGTGGTAACAGGTTGGGTGGTGGTGATGACAGGTTGGATGGTGGTGGTGACAGGTTGGATGGTGGTGATAACAGGTTGGATGGTGGTGATAACAGGTTGGGTGGTGGTGGTAAAAGGAGGCATTACAAATTCTGCTTTGGCTCTTAGGTCCTCTACCAGTTGAATGTCCCTGCTAAACCTCCCAGTGAGTTATCCAGGACACATCCTGAATCACCTTAAATTGCTACTTTCAATGCAGATGTTTGGGTTCCGAAACTGAAAAATTCCAACTCCAGTCAGAATTCTGACTTGGAGGCCCCCTGTCCAAAATGAAACATGGCTGCTATATGCATAAGGTCAAATTTGAACTTTTTACTCTATTAATGTTTGAGATGCTTATTTTAGTATTTAGGTGCTATGAACCTACAGCAGTTAGCAATTCAGCAATTAGAAGAAAGGTCATGTCAGGGAGTCAGTTTCATTTTACTCTGCACCTCACAAAAATCTATGAAATGTTTTTATGGAACTGTCCTCATCAAAGTAATTAAAATGTATTATTGGGTAAAATAACATTGAAAAAATATTAAGTAGCAATGTTAGCTTTTGCTAATTTAGCTGTCAATTCTATTCTATCTACCTTACCTATTTCTATGAGGTCTTATCACAAAGTACCAAGGTGAGTCTCTTTCAGTTTGCACTGTTTTGAAGCTAAAAGCTAAATTAATTAATAAAATACACTCAAGCAGCAGAAGAAACACATTCACTATATTAGTCCTACAGTGTTGTCTAACTACAAGCCAGCATTTATTCAGCATGCATAAACTAAGCAATAACGCACAAACAGAAGGCGCTACCTGTGATCTCGAACCACACCGGAACATCAGAGGACTCGGTGGCAACGACGCCCACCATGTGAGCCACCGGGTCACTTTCCATGACCGAAAAGGTGAAGGGAAACTCCTCGAACTGCAGGGGAGCTGCATCAGCTGGCACCTCCGGTTTGGGAATCCACTCGATGTGCAGGCGACAGGTAGACGATTTCTGAGGCCGCCCGTTGTCGACCGCTTTAATCTGAGAAAAAGAGTAAAAAAAAAGTCTGTGTTAGGATTTAACTTGGAAATGAGCTTCTGAACACACCTTACCTTACCTTAAAGTTAAATCAAACAAATTCTGGGACAATTTATCATCCAGCAAAATTTGTTATGGTGATGGGTCTACAAACAGGTATTTCAGAACTCTAACACAATACCTGACATTTTGCGTATTAAATCTTCTTCTGTGTAGTTTCCTTTTGAAAGTGAACTGAAGTTTAGTAAGTAGCATTTTCTTGCAGCGGAATGTGTTTTTAAGAAAGGGCACCGACAACTTTACAAAAAGACAATCATTACCAGCAACATGTGATGGAGGAACTTAGAATAAAAGATAAAGCAGAGTTAATTTTCACACACATAACACATTTATTTCCAAGTGGTCTTTGGGAACAAAGATCTTTGTATTGCGGTGACACGGTGATGAGACATTTGACGGTTAAAGTGTAAAGTTGCATCAACACCTGAGAAAAGAAACTCATTGTGACACAAACAAAGATTAAATTCTGCTTTCTGTCTCCTCTACTCTTGTACTCTGCATGTGGACTAATTAACACTGCATTTCCACCAGAATAAGGTGGGGTAAAGAGAAACAAAACAGAAGGAAAAGCTATGCAGTTGGAGAGAAAAACAGGATAATAAAACAGTAAAATAATAAACAAGCATCTGCTGTAATGTTTTACAGCTTAATGAGCGACTGTGCGGAATCAGGATTGTAAACATTTCTGGGTAAACGCTCACCGTGAGGATGTCGTATTCTCCGGCAGAGGAGAACTTCTTGGACGACACCAGGCCGGTCTTGGGCTCAATAAAAAACTTGCCATGTTCGTCTCCTTCCTCAATGCTGTAGGAAATTTCGGCGTTGGGCCCAACGTCCTTGTCCGACGCGATCACCCGATACACGGGGTCTCTCTTTGTGGCTCGCTCTCTCTCGGGTCTCTCGCGCTCTGGCAGTTGGATCTTGTAGATCTTCTCCAGGAACAGCGGCCTGTTGTCATTGTCGTCCAGGACCTGGACGATGACGCGGACGGTGGTGGATTTGGGAGGAACGCCGTGGTCAGTGATGGTTACCTGAGGAGACACAACGAAGATGTTTAAAACTAGGAAGTTGAAATATTATCTTATGTAGCCAACTTTATATCACACCCCATCTCTGGCATTCTCAACGAGTGGATTTTGAAAATAATCAGATTTATTTTATGCTCACAGTATGTAGCCAATCAGAAACCTCTGAATGTTTTGTAAAACTGTATGTACTCCAAAAAAAATCCAAAAAATATATAACTAAAAAAAAAAAAAAAAATCAAGTCCCAGGAGCCAAAAAAATAATTTTTTTAGAATTAAGTATGCTTATTTAAATAAGTTAAATTAATAAATAAATAAGTATCCATCAGAATAATAATTAATATGAAATAGATGTGCATTCAGTGATCAAACAAAGAGTATCTTATTCCTTTGTTGTCCGAATAAACAGTTCATTGATTTGTAATAAATTTGTCACAGTTAATCTGGGAAAATAGAAAATTTACCATGATTTTATTTTTATACATTTTGGACAATTAAAAGTAGGCTGTGTTGTTGTAACATTAATAAAACAAAAGATTAGAATTATTCTCTGGAAGATGTAGAAGTAGTCTGTTAAATTTAGTCTGACTAAAAATCAATATTAATGTTTATTTTTTAATGTTTTGGAGTCGCAAAACCAGAGACCTGATTTGACAGAGAATCTGAGAATCTGACAAGGAAACTAAAGATTAGGGTGATGACTAGGAGGCATTCCAACCTCAGTGACCTGGACCTCATCACAAAGGATAAATCTTTATAAAGCAGTGAAAACATGCAAGATGAGGGATGAAAACCGAGGTGTTTCCATTGATTATTGAATAAACATCTGAATAATGTTCACCTTGCTAGTTTTTAATAAAAGTAAAACAAAGTTAAAACTGATATTTCTTTTAGCTATCATTTAAGGTATCAACTTTAAATGATTTTAAGCCTAAATCTATCAGAGGTATGAAACTGGTTCATATTCATAATTGCAGCTTCAGCTGCACTCACTCTGCTGAGCCGATCCTGCGCTGAAAGTAAACAAAGTGACTTATTGCTCTCAGTTAAAGACCGGAGGTTGCTCAACCTCTGAAGTGCTCCGGATAAAAGACAATGTGAAAATAATTTTAAAAAATCCTTTATAGAGCCTTGACTGAAGTCATATGTTGACAGTTGCTCTGTAAGACTTTTTTTTTTTTTTTTTTTTTTTTTTTTTTGAACAATGATTCACCACGTCATCGTGACTTTTGTCAGATGAGCTTACAATCCCTGAAGCTTACTGAACAGAAAAGGAGCCACAGGCTGACCTAAACAAACTAAATCCCACAGAAAAATGGGATCAGGGATTACTGGGCACTGGAAGAAGTGCAACCATTTCCAGCTTTGAGCTGAGAAAAAAAAATACAATTTAAGTGAAGGAACAAATGTCACAGTCATTTAAAACCATCTGCTAAGTACTTTACTAAAACAGTCAGCAGTCCGCAGCCACACACACACCATTTGCTGCCATACTTTCAATTACTAAAGTAATGTGTTTCTGCTTTTCTCGCAGTGTCTGCAGCTGTCCATGCTGCTCACATGAGCGGAGTCAATTAAACCGGCTGACAAGAAACTTGAAGGAGAATGTCTCTCCGAGGGATGATGAAGGGTGTTTGTGCAGTGTCACGGAAAATTTCACAATAAACAAACTATAAACAAATTTGTTTTCCAGCTCTCCGGATGCTTGATATCCTGCATGGGGTTAAAAAAAGAAAAAGCTATGTTTTGCTTTTGCCGTGATCTGCTAGTTATTTTTAACCTTACGTGCATTAAACAAGCTAATATATAAACCAGAGCGCCTGTCTGGAAATTCTTTCCCGGTGATTTCAGATTGTTAACCAACGAACAGGGTTTTAAATGTGATGATGTCATCGCAACACATTGAGCTTGATGCTTTAAGCTTCATGAGCCCGCCGCACCACACCTTCTCTGATGTCCGTGCAGCACACATCCCAGACCCCGGCGTCGTTTCTGAGGCATTTCGGATCATTTTGGACATTTTAATGTGGAAAAAGACTTTTCTGGAAACAACTGTTTGTTAAGAAATAACATCTAAGAAAAAAAAAGTATTTTGGAAAAACTATTGTATGTAAAGCGCCTAGATAGAGAAGTTCTAAAATGATGTAAGAAACTCCGCCTCTGTTTGAAAAATTTGAATATAAATGTAAAGTTAATTTATTTCAACTCACAAAGTCAAAATTATTATATATTTAATTCCATACAGATATTTTCAAGCCTTTATTTTTGTTTATAATGAGAATTTTTCAACTTATGGCTAATAAAAATATTGAAATATTGCTAGTTAGCATGACAGCGCTGCTCAATGTGCTAATGGCGGAGAAATGGCTTCGCTGTCATGCTAACTAGCCTGATCATTCACAACAGGCTCTGCTAGCTGCAGAGAGGGGAGAGGGAGGGGAGAGAGGCTCTGATTGGCTGTTTCTAGTTACCACTGGGGAAAGACAAAGAAGTTATATAAAATGCTGTGGGAAGGACGGAATCAGCCAGAGTACCTGTTGGCAAAGGCTCCAGGCAACAGATGTGAAGGGCCCATTTACCTCTGCTTTAACATCACAATAGTTCCCTGCAGTCCCAGGCCTGAGTAATCGGCATGTCCTGGCATGTCCCACTTTTGCTGTTTACCAAGCCCCCTCCATCCTCCCCTTCCTGTGGATGAAGGTCTCTGATCCTGCCGCTTGAGCCCAGACCCGGAACAAGAGCAGCTTTGCCTCTTTCTGAAATTCCCCCACTGCTTTTAGCTCTCTCTCTCTCCCTCACACACAGAAACACACGACAGCTACCAACCCCCATATTCCTCATCATAAAAGCTGAAGGCCTGCTGTGTTCCCTCCCACCTCGTCTTGGCATTTAGTGCAAACAATGCCGACTCTGCCCCCACTCTAATTGCTGCGCATGTTCCTCACGGCTCCACATGTTTAGTTTCTTCTCCTGCAACAAGTCGCTGTAGAAGCAGAACTCCTCAGCAACACTTTGCATTGACTTTCTTCTGCCAGAGACTGGCATAAAATAAAAAAATAAAAAATAAAAACTACGCTGGTTTCTTAAATAGCAACATAAAGAGCTTCTTGTTGAATTTTAAATAATGCAAGATGATTGCCTTAGTTGCTATGGTTTCAATGAAACATCAAAGCTGACATCACTTGTTTTCTTGAAACTATCCCATTCACAGTGAGCAACAAAGCCACTTAAATGGAATGTGGTATAAAACTTTTAAAAATGCTTTTATGCACGAAAACTAAATCTCTCATTAAAATTCTGTAATGCAGTAATTTATAATAATTTGAAAAGTACATTTAAGAATAACCTCAGTTAAAACAAAATGCCTCACAAGAAAAGTATAATTATAAGTAGCCAATAAAAGAAAACCAATAAGTAAGTAAAGCACAGTTCAAATACTAATTAAGGCAAACCAGAAGCAGCGAACACGAGGAAAAAACCTTCTGTGGGGAATAGTTCATAGTCCCAGACAGATCTAAAGGCCATGTCTGCTTTGGTTTTTAGCATGAACTCTGAAACATGTAAAAGTATCCAAAGTTTATATTGGATCCCAAAATAACACAGAAGTTATTAGGCCAGCTTTGACTAGGAACCCAGGATTTTTTTTTTTTTTTCCCAGAACTTGTTTTCCTGAGTCGTCTGCACTGTGCAGAAGCTCCTCCTTTTGCAGGACTCTCTCAGAAACAAAATGTGAAAGCGTATCATAATCAGATCAAAGTCAGGACAGGATGCAATCTGCATACATATTTCATAAACAAAATTTGGGGTATGTACTAAAGAGGCATAGGAACACAGATGCAGCAGCAGCAGCAGCAGCAGCTGCAGCAGCGTCTTGTTTCCTATAAATCTGCTGAGGACCCACAGTCATTGTGGTTCTTTTATTTCTGCCACAGAGAATAAACGGCTTTAAAACCCAACATTAAATCTCTAGTTATCACTCTAAATAAAGGATTTATTTGCTCTTTCACCAAATACAGCTGAAAACAGACGGTGATATCTTTTACAGCTAAACATATCAGAACGTATGAACTTCAGGCCATTTTGAACTTTAACATCCTTTCACAGCTTAACATCCTCCTTATACAAGCCTCCATTTAAAGTTCAGAGTAAATGCTGAAGTAGAGCATGTTTCTGGGGTCAAACCCTGAGTCTACACCTACTGTAAGGAAAGTGAAACTTGGATTATTTTGATTCAGTCAGATGATGTGAGGCTGGAATTTCCTGGCTTTTACACTAGCAACAAAGTAAAGACAGTTCCAGGACAACATTACAGTTACCAATAAGCCAGCAAACATAGATGAGACCAAGTTGTGAAACACATCCTCAAAGTCCTGTTGTGGTGAGTAGGCCGTCAGCTTAGAAAGCAACTTTAACGGAAATAATTCTGTCTAAAGAACAAAAAGCAGGTTACTGCTGTTTTGAATGGCAAAATAACACAGTGACAGCCATCAACGCTGGAAAACTCCCCCTTTCTATGGGAAACTGATCTCCATCCAATGTGTCTTTGAGACAGTTTTGTATGAACTGAACAGACATAGCTTGAGCATCCAAACATATTTTCTGCTTTCTGAATACCAATCCCTATGATGTCTTTTAAATCAGATCTCTGGGGAACCCCTCATCTATAGCTGCATTTCCACTAACCAAAATTGAAATTATGAAAACAAATCAGCTTAATGTAAACATACCAGTTAAAAAAAAGTCACATGACCAACAACTGACTACTGTCAGAAACGACAAAGAAGACAACAGGAAGTAGTAGGTTGATGATGGTTGTTTGTTTTTGTTTTTTTTTAGGACAATGTGCAGCTGGGTCCACCAGAGCTCTGACAGCATCACAGTTCATAAAAAGTTGTGTGTCATTCCAACATGTTGAATCCATAGCTCTTCTGTAAAATGGCTGACTACAGTGTCTCCAAAATGCTGCATACATAGCCACTCCCAAGTAGGCGGGACTTGTCACTCCAACGCCTGAACAAGACGCTGACGTCTGATGAATGAAAGATGAAGAGCGCTACTGTTACATACTGAACTACTGACACACTGACATGAATGAATTATGAATATATCTCATAATATTGTTTACATCCATCGCTGCCTTGATTTTTAATGATAAATTATGTTAATTTGATTTCATTTCTTATTTAATGGAAGCACTGCAATTGCAAAATAGTGTATTTTTACCATCAGCAGAATATAGACAAAGATTTGTGCACATTAGTAATGAAAAGTCAGCTTATGAAGGGACTGAGGAATAATAGTAAATAGACAAATGGAGAATTTTCAAAACCAGAGTAGAAATCTGATCACGATCAAATTATAGATACCACTTAACATTGGTGCCAAATGTCTCTAAAGGCATTAAAAAAGATTCAAAAATGGCTGAAGTTGGAAGTTGATCTTGAATAACACCACGACCTGTCATACTGAGAACTTTACTCACATGGAAGATGTAGCAATCTAAACTACTGGACAGAGTAGATATGATATTGTGATGTTATCTACAACCTTACAAATAAACTATTTTTCTGTACTCCTCACCGTATGCTTCCCTATATTTATTCTCAGTCCTGTAGTTTAGCTGGTGTAATGAAAAAGGAGCAGAGCAAAATATGAGCTACAACTCTGACAGAGGCAGCAGAACCTAAATGTAACAAAGAAATCACGGCTTTGCATTGCTTTCAACAATAATTAAAAAGTGATAAATCTGGTCTCTGTCATCCATAGAAACACAATTAAAAGAGCGATTACAAACATTGGCTCTGTGGTGTGAAAGAGGAAGGGAGGCATCGAGGGAGAGCAGAAATGTGCTCAATTAAATCCCACAAGTTTAGACATTGGCCTGGTGGGTTTACAGTAGTTTCCTGTCTCAGCCTGCTCCATCCTCCATGAGACGGAACATTGGGAAAGAACAAAGGAACAGTCACCAGTCTCTCCCACACACCTCTGTCTCTATCTCTCTCTCTCTCTCTGCCCCGTCTGGAAATCGGTAGGAAAAATGACTCCAGAAAGACTCTGCTTGCATATCTATGAAGACTTCTCGGTTGGCAACATGTGGCATTCGGTCAAAGTTGGCCTGAAAAGGCCAAACCTCACAGAAGGAAAATCCCCAGCTCCCCAGTTCGATTTTGTGTTCGTTTTTTTTTTTCTATCCCTTGTTCTATGTAGCTGAATATGTTAACCTTTCCATTTCCCCTTATTATGATGATTGTACATTAATTAATTTCAAACTAAGTTATTCTCATAGTAATACGATTGAGAGGGAAATATCAGTCATAAAATGTTTACCTCCAGTATGTGCTCGTCTTGTTGCTCCCTGTCAAGTTTCCTCGAAGTGGTGGAAACCAAACCTGTTGGAGACAATTAACAACAAAGGAAATACATTAAAAGATAGAAATACAAAACAAATAAGTGATGCAAATAACAAAAAGAAATGATTAACTTTCTATTATTAAGTGAAGTGAGTAGGCCTGTCATGATAAAAATTTTTGCTGGACAATAAATTGTCCCAGAACTCATAGCCATGAATGACAACATTGTTGTTTTGAGATCATTTTCAAGTAATACAATAGTAATAATGGGGATAAAACTGCAAAGAACTCATTCTCAAAGATCAATAAACTTTCAATTCAAATGAACTTTTAAACACTGGAACTAGAAGACATCTGGAATATCCAAAATAAATCAAGAAAACAACAGAAACAACAAATAAAATAAATGATGAAGCCTATAAAAACAAAATTATCTTTTAAAAAAGGGATAGATGATACCAGACTGAAGACTGTTATCATTCAGTTTTTGGTAAAAAAAAAAGAAAGGAAAAAAAGAGAAAAACAATAAATCAAGCAAATGAAAATTATTGAATTTATTTTACTTTATCAAGCAATTAATTGATTTACTGTTTATTGTGACAGGCTTAGAGGTAAGCATAAAAAAGCCCAGTGACAGACAACCAGAACTTGCCAGAGTTTGCCCAAGATTGACTTGATTGAGGTGAGAATATTCATTAGTTTTTCATAATGACATTTCTGACAATGTTGCTTAAATATCTGCATTTTTTGGCCTCTATAGTTCAAAGTCCACTGATGAAAATATGTTGTAACTGTTTGTTGCAACCCTGAGAAATACAACTGCGTCACCACAAAGCATGCAAACATGGAAGTAGTTTTGATAAAGCTTCTCTTGTAAAATTTTGGTGCTTGAAGTGCAGACAGCCATTCCTGGCAGAGTCGTTTTTTGCAGCATGCTTTATAAAACAATACCACTAAGTAAAAAATCACTGTCTGTCATTTTCATTAATTGTTTCTTCCAAGTCTGGGAGGAACAACAGCTGGCAAACACTGGGATGGTAGAAAGTGATGGCAACATCATCTGACTGGGGAAAAAAAAAAAGGTGAAAACAACTTTAACAATGCTACAGCTCACCGCAGGGTGAACTAATCTGAACCCCACTGGTTACCTCATCAGTTTGAGCGACATGTCTCAGTCTGGGGGAGCACTTTGCCTGTGGTTGTCTCCATTGCCAGACAGTCCCCCCACCCCCACTCCCTATACTGTGACATGTGTGAAATATCACAAAGATCTGCAAATAGTATCCATACAACAGCGTAGGCCTGACACCCTACTTTTAGTTTCTCCACAAGCTGAATAAATAGATGGCTCAGACATCAGAGACCACAGAAAGTTTAGAAAAGCTTCTGCTGTTAGTTTGGATGCTGTAATGGACTTCTTTCATTTGATTTAAAAAAAAAAAAAGCTGACTGATGTCATGTGACATCAGTTCCAGAGAGAAGCTTAATAGTGAAAGTACAAACTGGAGTCTTGAGTTTCTTGTTAATGTAATTTTGCACCAAAGTCACAAACAAGGCATGAGCAGAAAGAGCAGGGAGGAAGGGTATTGCTCCATTCTCCATTATAGGCAGCGTTCAGCACTCACTCCCACTGTAATTGCAACTTTGTAGAGACTGAGTGTAGAGTAGACATGCCAACTCCGACCGCACCGGAGTTTTATGCCTGCCACAGTGCATTTGATTAGCATAAAGCAAAGGATTTCGGAAACCCAAGCCCATCAGTGGCACATATGCCTGCAACAAGAATAGCCGGCCACAACTTATAGGTCCACAGAAATAACCATGCCTTGCACTGAGATTGAGGGATATGAGAGAGGCACCACTGCTCGCTCTTTTTTTTTCTTTATATAATCCTCTCGGTTTTAGGCTTTATTTAATCTTCAGAGTGAGCTGCGAAGATGTAAGTCCTCTCATATTTACTCAGAAAAATTGAATTCTTGAAGGTGCAACCTGTAAAATATATATAGCTCTACTTTCAATTACCATTGGGCTCATTTACATTTTGCAAAAGCTCCGACTTAAAATAAAATTTTAAATTTAAAAAATTTATATAAAGAGAAATAGAAAACACTTCTCTCTCTCTTTCCAGCCTCACAAACTCTACCAGCACAGTGGAGAAAACAAGATGTTCCAGCGGTGACATCACAAATTATGTAGAATAAATGTGTGGTTCACGCAGAGATTATTCTTTGCCATGTTGCACGGTGTCTCGAGAATTAACATCAAAACAAATAGTTCTGGTGTGCCGCATCAAAACAGGCCACACTGACCAATTATTCATGTGCTCCAGCAAGACCGGAGATGATGGATGATCGTGTTTTTCGCCTCCCCTGTGCGCTGTGTTAGGCAACTCTTCACTTAACATGGACTCTGCAGTGGAATACAGATGACATTTTTCACACCAAATCTGATGTATTATTTATCTGCAGAGCCGCTGCTTAATCAGCGTTAACATGGGCGCCATTAAAGCTACAAATCTTATAATAACAAACATAAACAATAATCTGCATGTCGATCCTTTACTTCAACCAAAATTTGAACGAAGCTGGCGAAATGCAAAGATGCAGAGCGTTTTTTTGCATAAACTCAAACTTGTGATTGGAGTAGCTTACACTTGAAATGTGTTGATGACAGGTTGCATATTCCTTCTGTTTATAGCCGCTTGTATGGATGAGAAGATGTTTGAAATAAGATCTTGTTAGAGAGCAGAGAACAAAGAGCTGGATATGAAGAAGCATTTATGCCTTCTCAAATTGCAGCTATGTTTCCATTAAATTACGCAAACTGAAATTACAAAGAAAACATTTGCTCAATGGAAACACGCCAATATTGAAAAATTTCACGTTTTTCAATAAAACGTTTTTGCGCTAGAAATGAGGTGGTTTTTATCAAACTAAATGTATTTCACAAAAGTGTCGCGTCACACAGGTTGTATGATCAACGGGTGGATGTTACTACTGGTGAAAACCACGAAGACGACAGGAATTAGTTGGAAGATGATGGTTTGTTTTTGTTCTTCACAGAGTGGAAGCTTTTCAGGAACTTAACCAAACCATCAGGCATTTTATTCCTTATCGACAGAATCGTTGAGGTTTAATGAGGTGCCCCACACCAATCAGGACTGATGTGATGATGTGCTCCAGTTAACTGTTGAGTTTATTCAGCCAGGTGAAAAGTTTGACCTCACACGAAGGCAGAGCTTGAACCATGAGATTTTCTGTAATTGAAACGACTAAAGACGCTAACCCAGTTTCTGTCAGACTGAGACTTTGGTCAAGTTTAATATTGTGAACCTAAAATGAGAGGCTATTTCACAGTTTGTGTATGAATTATTTATGAAACCTTTACTTGATTTTTGAAGAAAAGAAAAGGCTATTAGTTATCCCCAAATTCTTATTTAAATCTGTTTGACCTTGGCGTGGTGCGCTAGATGTATCATTAAGCTGCTAAACACAAACACTTAGGCAGTTTTTGTAACATTTTGGAGCCAAATTCCTTCTTTGGGTAAATTCATCTGCTGGTAGTTACACTGTACCGTACTGTTATCCCAGTTTGGCGAGGGACACTTGCAGTATAATCAACAACTTAACAGAAAAAAACAGCTGAAATGCTGAGCCGGAGAACTAGCCCACTCGATGAATGCTAAACTTTTATTTCTGTCTTGTGAGATTGATTGTGAGGCCAGCGCAAGCATCTTTTAACTGAAACCAGCCTAGTATGGCCGTCAATGAATTTGCTGAATTTGAATATTTTTGGGGACAAAAAAAATTGTTTTATTTTTTATTATTGTTGTGAAGCTTGAATTCTGTTGAAGGTGTACTGAGGTTTCTGTCAAGCCAATCCTAAAAGCCACAACAAAGGAACATGAATCAGAAACCTTTTTTGAACAAAGTGAAGGCAAATAAATTGGACTGAAATACTGCATTTCACTGAAAATTTAAAAAATATATAAAACAACACAATACGTTGTTGAACTCCGTAAGAGACGACGGAAGAGAGCGTTTCTTTTTGCTCAGGACATATGGGAATATTTTGTAAGAAAACAAGGAGCTATGTGTTGACTCACAAACAAAACAAAACAAAAATAAAAATTCAAACAGAAATGGTTTTGTGCAGCAGTGGGTTATTTTCCAGCCTTTCATGTTCCCCACAATGGAAAATCAGTTACAGTCGTGTCAGAAATGAAATCCTGATTTTCTGGCTGTTGTAAACCAAGCTCGTATTTTGGCTTGATATACTCGTGTTGGCCATTGGTGCGTTTTTGTTTGATATTCTCCCAGCTGGCTCCTTTATGTACTACTGTAGGATCTGTAATATTCAACTACTGATATTGCTTTTGGGAAATTATTCACAGCTAAACTCTCCAAGATGTTATTAACCCAGCCAGGCTAGACAGTCACCAGAGAAGGACTCAGGACTCTGTTGGCAACTGTTGCTCCAGTCAATAAAGGTGCATACCTTTCTGTCACTACCTAAACGTTAAAGTACCATGAAATAACTGGTTTTAGAGCCAGAGCTGACCAAAGAACACACACACACACAGAGACTTGGGCTGACAGTAATTACAGCCATGCTGGTTTGAGACGGGGAGTAAAACAACAGTGAAGGAACAGTGGCACTCTCCACCATGTCCTCCAGCGCTACCGCGAATGTTCAGCTGGAGACCTGAGGGGGATCTGGGCATCCTGGAGGTCATTGGTGTACTTTGTCTTGGCACACTGTCACTGTGATTAGCAACGTTAAGAGTTGCACACATTTCCATGTGGTGCAAAAATCAGTCAGTGGTAGACTAATGCAAACCCAAAGCCAACCCAAACCGTTGTGGGTTGGCTTTTTATTAAATGAAGCCAACCAGGAAATGCTGAAAGTTCACTTTTATTGTGCCATGCTTGGCTGCTAAACTAATCCCCCCTTCAGAAACATTGATTACTACTAACAAGCAGGTCTGCACAGGCTACATTAGACACCTTTATAAATACATTCAGGTAATAATAAAATGAACAGTGTCAAAAGAGACTAACTGTTTACAGTGGAACTGAACTTTATCTGCATTCATTTTTTTCTTGAAAGACAGCAATTAAAGCTGCCATATGTAACTTCTATGAAAAATATGTTTCTTACGTATTTGTTAAAACTGTCACTGTTGCCTCCTGGGTTTGATTCCTGGGGTGGGGTCTTTCTTCATGGACTCTATATGCTCATGTGTTCTCTCCGGGTACTCCAGCTTGTGACTGTCAGGTTGATTGATGAGGTGTGAGTGTGCGTGTGTGCGTGCGTGTGCGTGTGTGTGTGCGTGTGTGTGTGTGTGTGTGTGTGTGTGTGTGCATGGGTGTTTGTCCTGTCTGTCTCTGTGTTACCCTGTGATGGACTGGTGACCTCTCCAGGGTGACCCCGCCTCTCGTCTGCTGACCACTGGAGATAGGCACCAGCACCCCTCATGACCCCACTAGGGATAAGTGTGTTAGATAATGGATGAATGTCACCATGTTATGACAGCGTAGCGCAAGACAGATAATCTGTGAAAAAAGTGGAGCTCCTCTGCCTTTTCTCAGTACTAACCAGAAACAACCAATCAGAAAAAGCAGGATGGTCTTAGTGTTGCCAATAATGCCCATGTACGGCCCACTCACGCACTCTAAATCATATTTGATATATTCAGCAATTTAATAAAAGTAACTTACTTGATTGTATTATAAAATGGCACTATGTGGAAAACCTATAATACTGGGGAAGTTACTAACAACCTGGGTACCATGTGGCTCAGTGGTAAAACGGTGCAGCACACAGAGGCTAAAGTCACGACCTTTCCCTTTCTCCTGCTGAGCAACAGATGAATAAAGGCCACTAGCAGCAAACAAATGTCTCCAGAGGGCAGTGAAAAGGGTTTGCTGTCAAATTACCGGAAACACCAGGAAGTTGTTGGAAGTATGCCTTTCCTATCTCCCTTCCCCTGACAGCGGCCACTGCTTTGTTAAACCACAGATAAGACCGCAATGTGTGGGTTTTCTCCTGCACAAGCTTGTAGAAGGAAACCCAGAAGAGCTACCCCAAGTCAAGCAGTTTAAGGTCAATGGTACAAAATACTAAGGAAATCTATGTGTAATAAAAATTGCCTTTAAAAAAATCTTTCCCATTATTCTGGCTTTTAGCAAATAGAAACTAAATAAATGGTGGTAATCACATTTGGCCTAGAGTGGGAATGTTTATTACGATTTCACGTCAGAGTGTGAAAAAAATGCCTTTTATATAGTGTATGTAAACTTGTTGTTTTGATTGGAGTTAAAGGAGCCAATTAAAGTTAAGAAGGACCTTGTATAGATAATCAGATATCTGATCAGATACGAGTTCTTATCAGCTGAGCCTCACAGTCTGACGACAGCGACAAACCTTTAATCTAAGGTGAGGTTTCCATCGGCACCAACCTGAAATCTCACGTGTCTGCATGTCATAAATTAATAATAATCTATTAGAAAAATGCAATTAGTCAATACTGGGGCTATTAGAGTAGATACAGGAAGTCCAAATGCTTTATGTATAGGTTGTATTGCAATAACAGGAAGTAGCATAATGAGCAGTTAGTGGGATAGGAGACATATTGTAAAAATCTTTGCTACAACTTTAATTTCTCTGCTCAGGTACAGCAAGCTTCCTGCTGTGTGTATGTGTGTGTGTGTGTGGATGTTGATTCTGACTGCTTGTTCTGCACGGGCGCTCCATCTTAACACAGATGTGTGCACTGGCATAAAACCTTGGGTCAAAGTCTGTTGCAGAGCAGAGGCATTTCAGAGGAGGCAGGAAATGATTCAGCGGGTAATGAACGCTGCTCACTCTCCCACAGAAGGAAGGTGGAAAACCTGCCTGAACAACCCCTGAAAGCTCGGAATGCTGACATGTCAGCGTGAAGAGAAAATAAAAGTCGGTGGAAGGCGGGCCGGAGATCTGAGAGTTCTTTTTGTGTTTTCTTCTACTTTCACCCCCGAAGTGTTAAAATCTTCCTTTGAATCTCCGTCCATACAACCACTAGCACTGAGAAACAAATCAGTTTATTTGTCTCAGATCCCACAGACAAATAAACTGACAGATACCAGTTACAGTGCTCCTTAGCAGGGTTAGAACAGGTTTGGGTTTTTCATTATAGTTTTATTTTGTAATCACAGTAGTAGTTTTCACACTTTGTTTAATTTTAGGTGCAGAATTCAGAAAGTAACACATTGTAATTATGTTTACTTCTGAACAGAAGATGCCATTTTCAAAATAAAAATATTAAAATTATTGTTGAACAACAAACTGAGAACTGAGTTGTTGTTGTTTTTTTTTTTCCAACTTTAGCTGCTGCCGTTTTGCAGACTGACATGAGATGAAGTAATTAGCCAGTGGCTGACTTAAGCTGCTTGTGTCAATTTTACATCAGTTCAAAAAAGAAATAGATTCATAAACATAAAAATGAAGGATATTACATCCATAAACCCAGTATGTTTTAGGTGGTTTTGATAAACGCACAATATAGTTCCAGTTAGCCATAGCTTTTCCCCGTTGATCACTGTTTTTATTTATTGGATCTCACAGAAATGTTTTCTTAAATGTGTTAGTTTTAGTGAACTGTAATAACATTGGTCCTGAGGCGTCAAATCAAGGCTGAAGAGCTTGAAACAACTGTTGGAGGGGATCAGATGTGAGCAGGGCAACTCAGCACTGGTTCATCTTTTGAAAAGTGAGGTTGACACAATATTCAGACTCAACTATCTGGAACTGATACAGAAAAGCTAATTCATGCAGCTGATGGGATCATTTCCTGTCCATGCAGCTCAGGTTTTCTTCCCCTTCAGGATTCTTTTAGGAGCGAGGTTACATCAAGATGTTTTGTTCTGCATTTTCCAATGATGGCACTGGCAAAAATGTGAAACGAAATACATAAAAAAATGGCCGAAGAGCTGGGCTTGCACTTAGATGACAGAATAGATTTAGTGAGCTTGGCAAAAAGAAAGACTTTTATCCGAGGCTGTAGTGAATCTGTAAGGGAAAATAAAATAAAAAAAGGTTGGCCAGCACCACCCAAGGCGTGAAGTGCTTGTGCTGTATATATGTGAGGGCAGAGCCGGCAGCAGCAGACCATAGCCCATGATAGATCTATTTAGCTTGGAACACAGGTCTATGAAGTTTCAGAAGCCGCACAAAAACACAGCCCTGCACGTCTTTTCCTTTTTCCCTCCCCTTTGTAGATGTGCCAGGACACTGCCTGTGCCTTCAATGCAAATTTAGAAGGTGTAATTACAGAGATGCATGTAGTAAATTTAAATCTTTTCCAAAAGAAAAAAAAAATGCGTAATATGCGGCAAGATTACTGCATGAACTTTATGATGTGGGGAGGTGTTGGGACTATTTTTACGTTGCTTAATACCGCAGATTTAAATACATTTTTAAAAATTATTGTAATCGTTCCCTATTTTGTGGGAGAAGTAAACCCACACCGGGCCTCGCAAAAGTATTCATACCCCCAATTTTTTTTTGGGGGGAATTGTCTGCAAAGGCAAATAATTGTGAAGTGGAGGGACAGGATGTGTGGTTTGCAACATGCTTTTTACAAGTAGCTGAAAATTGTGATTTGCATCTGAATTCAGCTTGTTTGAGTCATTACTTTGGAGAGTCACCTGTCAACAAAACTGCAGCTGTCACTACCAGCTTTAGACGCAGCCATTTTTACCAGATTTAAGATCGGCCACAATGGATGACGAGTGTCCTGCCACAGGAGTTGGAACGGAACGAAACGAAACGAAACGAAACGAAACAGAACAGAACAGAACAGAACAGAACAGAACAGAACCGCAGACTCCTTCATTTGTGCCGCAGTGGAGAAATTCAGCGAGTCAGCAGCAACATGACAGATAAAAGTCAACGCCTGTACTTTTACTGAAGCTTCTAACTCATTTTGATAAAACCATTGTACTACAGCTCTGATCACATTTCCCAACCCAGTAGACGTTACAGCTTACCCACAGCATGATGCTGCCTCCACCATGTTGTATGATGTTCAGATGATGGTCAGGATGCTCTGTCTATTTTTAGATGATGCTAGGAGACATTCAAACCTTGAGATGTAGTTTCAGAAGCTAACGCTAACGTTCTCTCTGCCCTGTCCGCTGGGCTCCAGGATCGTCATGGTGAAGTTTGTTCTCTGATGTTAACTAACAGGGCTTCACGGAACAGCTTTATTTCTACTGAGATTAAATTGCACACAGGCCAACAGCCTTTACTAATGAGGCAACTAAATTTTATTTAGCGTTAAGAGAGACGGTGTGAATATAAATATATTTTGGGGGAGAAACAATTATTCAAACATTTTTTTTTTTTTTCCCCCAAAAAATGAACGTTATAGTCAATGGCAGAAAATCCCTAAAAGTGAATTGATTCTTGTAACATGACTAAATGTGAAAAGGCTCTGACTCTAAATTCCTATTGTAAAGTAAATATTGTACTTGTTACCGTCTTCTTTAGTTTTCCAACACTTTGCTCCATGCAGCAGACTCGCAAAAAAAAAAAAAAAAGAACTAAAGCTCAGAGAGAGAGCAATGATTCAGTGAGGCTTCCTCTCTGTGAACCAGTGTTAATCAAACTCGCTGGTATCCCGCAGATAAAAGTTTAAACATGCTTTGACATGCATGAATAGGCGTTATCCTTCTGCTCCTATGTTATGTTTTCTTTTTTCCTTTGTTCAGTGAGCTCCTCTGACAGTCATAAAAGATTTAGTAGATTTAAAAATTTCACTGTAAAGAGATTTTGCCTATGGTGGAAGTGAGCAGGGACTTCATTACATAATCTGAAATCTATATGTGGGGTAGGAATAAGTGATGGTTTATGAAAATCTGTTAGCACTAACAAAGAAAGCCTGTTTCAGGAGAAATCCAAACACAATGTGATATCTGTGGATAGATATGAGTCAATAATTGTTCATGCCATAATCTCATTTTATCCTGGGTTGATTCTCTATATAAACAGAAAAACCTAAGTACATTTCTCAAAAGCTTTGAAATTGTTTTTTTAGCAGATATATACATTTATTATTACTTTTATCAGCATGCCTAAGCTGAGCTTTTTTATGCATGCAGACAGAACACGAACCATATGTGCAAACTGGAAAGTCCTCACGTCTCTTTATTCTTTATCTTTTTTTTTCTTTTCCTGCCTGTCGTGGAGAGTGCAGAATCTCTGCAAGGCTGTTTTGGGAGGTAACTTAAATAATGAATCCTTATTTGGTCTGAAAATTCCCTTCACCACTTCCAACAAAAATAACTCCAGTTTGTTGATGTGACTACCTTGAGAAACAAGACCACACACATCAGCGAGGACAAACTGGAGCAACTGCTGCTCTGCACCCCCCACCCCTCCACACACACACACGCACGCACACACATACACACACACACACCCCTCCTGCTTTCAGCTTCCTGATCAGCTGCATTCAACCAAGTGGGCTGCAGCACACTGCTCGTAATTTTAACCTTTCTCTGCACAGCCTCTTTGTCCCCCTGCCCACTTCAGATTTAACCCCACTGGAAGCTTTGGATTAGCCTTTAGTGTGTCTCTCTTGAAAGAGAATCTGAAAAGAATTGGTGTTTTTCTGACCTTCCAAACTGCCAAGCCATTTTTGCTTATATAACAAACACAACTACAGTTATGAAGGTCGCTGTTCATACTTTGCAGTCTCTCAGTGGATGTGAAAAAAGTACAGATTTTGTGGTCAAACGTTTTTTTTTTCTTTTAAACACATCACCACTTCTGATTGGCTAAAGAGTTCCTCGTGACGTCTCCTTCCTCAGAAGCTCTTGCGACTGGGGAAATGTGTGTTTTTGTCTTCCAAATTTAAGTTTCTGCTAAGTTTTCAAATTTTGAGTAAAGTTCTGTTTGTTTTTAAAAACTTTCTGAATCCATAAGATCCCATACTTGGAGATGGGCACCAGCATCCCTGGTGTCTCCAATAGGATAAGCGTATGTGATAATAGATGGATGGATAATCAGTATAAAAATGTGAGCAGCTTTTTTCACTGGTATGTAGATGATTTATCTTTGGTTTTTAAGCTCCAGATCTTTGAGTTTGGAAGGCCTCCTGTCACCTTAATCTTTAGCATTCAGCATCAACTGTCAGATTCGGGTCAGGACTCTGGCTGGCTGTGCCAAAAACCATAATCTTACTTCCAGTCAGCAGAAATATACTGATGAAGTTAAAAGATTAATAATCCTGCCAAGGGTATGCCAATTCATACCCTTGGTATGACTTCAAGGGTATTTCATACCCATGAATTATTCAAGGGTATGAATAATTCTGGCCTTACTTGTAGCTTTTGGGGGTTTTGAGAGATTATAAACTCTATGTCCCTAAGGTCAGTTTTGATTGATAAAACTTTATTGTTTTATAGTCGATAAGTAGTCAGCAGATTTAGTTTACTTATTTACTTTTGTTTTATTGAATCAGTAGCATCAGCTAGTTTATACGCTGTAAAAAAAAAACATCTTTAATTTACGGTAAAATACCGTTTTGTTTTGTTTTTTACAATGCAGTAAACTTGATTTTTGTCTGTTGGTTCCATAACTTTTTAATTTAATTGTTAAAAATTCTGATTAATCTGTTTCCTTTTCATAAATAATCTGAGAAAACATAGAAATCTTCTTCTTTTAAGCCCAACTGTTAAGTCAATACAAAGGTAATTCATACTTCAGCTGGGTTTTTGAGACATTATGGCACTCAATGTATCATATAAATGCTACAGGCAGGAAAGGCTAGCGTTTCCTAAACAAGCCAGTAGTCTTAATAAATTACATATCTTCTCCGTAGCTTTAAAAACGTGTGGATTTATCAGAGAAGTCTGTCTTTACATGAAGCTTCACTTTCCATCTATCAAGAGCACTTTCTCCTGCTCTACCACAAAACACAAGCAGTCTGATCTGCTTTAAAAGAAATCACTGAAATATTAATCGTGACATCACTTCCAGAGAACCATGTGAGAACACACTTTAGAGTGTCAGAGTGAAAAAAAAACCCCCAAAGGTTCAGCTCGCTCTTGTTGTGGGTAAAAATACGCTGCTCAGACGGTGCAAAGTTTTAAAAGCAAACAACCAGCAGCTTGACTGATGCCTGTCGCCTGGAGTTGTGATCCATGTCACACACAGTAAAGAGCTCATTATGTCCGCTGCATTCAAGGCCTTTAAAGAAGCTGAAGAGCTATTTCAGGTTCATTTTATCTGCGGACATCTCAAGTGATGATACGACCACTGACACAGAAATTAGGAGAGCTGACATCTGGAGTTTAAGATTGTGTAGTTATGAATAAATTAAACCACATGTACATGGATTCTTGGAAATATCTGCTTTTCATATCTTTACCCCAGATTCCATAAAACCATGTCTATGAGTCTGACACTGAGACCATGGTGCTGTTTCACCGCCAAAATGCACTTATTGTGCACCTAGCGTTCAATAGGGAGGTAACCAGCACATGTCCACCAGTCACTCACGACTCTAGGTTTATCATGAAAAAATGGTTGACAGACAATATCTGTAAACATGTTGTATAACACGGAGCTGAAGTTGGCTTCCAATTGCGGCGTAAGTTTCAGCAGATCGATGCTAGTCACCAGCCTCTCCAGAGCTAACGCAGCTTAGCAGTCTCCTTCTCATTTGCCAGCCCAGGCCACTTAGTAAGTGGTGCCGACCTGTTATTAATCAGATGGGTAGCTGGCTTTGGCACGGATATAGTCTGCTGTGACAATGAGGTAGCCAATGCTAACAACAGCTTACCCAGTGTTAGCACTATTTTATCTGGGCTAGCAGAGGAAGAAGGCAATCCTGTGGGTGACTAGCCTTGGTATGCTAGTCACTAGACTCTCCAAAACTAACGCAAGTCAATAGTCTCATTTTCCTGCGCCAGTCGCTAACTTTTAAACAGATCAGTAGCTGGCTGAAGAATGGGGATAGTGTCCTGTGACACGGGACAGCAACCACTGGGTGAACAATAGTCTTAATTTTGGTGGTGAAACGGCAATCTTACCGGTTTTGGTGTTGATGGCAAAGAAGCCCTGTGGATTCCCACTGGTGATCCTGTAGCTGAGCCTGTCGCTGGCCTTCGAGTCAGGATCAGCTGCATTAATCTGGATGATCGACACGTCTTTTGGGGAGTTCTCCATGACAGAGGGGTAGTAGACAGGTTCAGACGTCTGCGGTGCGTTGTCGTTGACGTCCTGGACTTCGATGTAGACCTCAACAAAAGCTGAGAGGGGCACCACACCACGATCCATCGCGTAGACCGTTAGCCAGTAGTGGGGGGTCGTCTCATGATCCAGCAGTTCTTGTGTTCGAATGGCACCTAAGGCATAAAGACAAACACAGAATGAATCATCTTTGGAGTCTGCATCATATCTCTACTGCTTATTTTCAGCAATACACAAAACTGGAAAAAAAGGAGGTTCTGGACATGAAAAGGAATTGCAACATGTCAAGGTAGCACATAAACAACTACCAGTCATTGCTCTCCTGTTTACATTTCCCTGCCATGAAGGGGCTCCAACCTTCAGCTGAGCAAACAAAATAGCTTTCAAACACACATATGAGTGGTATGGGATGACAATGGCTGAATGCACTGCTGAATGAGCAGCTCCTCCGACGTGAAAGAAACGTATGTGACACAGAACTGGACAGCTGTGCTTGATGGATGCCACACATTACTGATCTTATAGCTGCCACTGACTCTCAATCAACGGAGAGAGATGTTTGAATGTGACCAGCACCGTTAAAGTGGATTGTTGATCTTTCTTTTGGAAAAGCTAAAAGCAAAGTTCACGTCAGTGAATTTGCTTTTACTTTTGTGCTTTTAATCTCTGTCCAACTCCACTTGGGGAAGCACTCATCGGGTGCTCAGCAGGTACATGCTAGCATGGGGACGGATAAGTCTGAGTAGGTGTAGAAAAGACAGAGGACATTTCTCAGAATTTGCTTATACCATTGACAATATGAAACTGGAGCGATTATGACCAAATAGGCAAATTCACAAGTATGTAAATTGCAGGAAAAAAAAATTCATGTGTTATAAAACCAGAACAGCAGCAAAAAAAAAGAGGAGAAATTCTGAGTTCCCATAAAAAAGTGCAATATTCTTTGATGTTCCATACATTTTTAACAACATTCACAATGATTTTTGGTAAATAAAAAGTTTATTTCAGTGACTGCACTTTTTATTTCCTAACATCATTTATTCCATTACCTGTGAAAGACCTACAGAACATGTTATGGTTTTTATCTACATTAAACATAGCAACCCTCCAATAAAGATTTGTTCAATTGACAGGAATATTTTCAGGGTGATCACAACATAATGCCACAACTTTGCCCTAAACGGAACAAGAAAAGTTTGTTTTTCCTATAATAAATTAAAGACAAAGCAGCATGGCATAACGTAAAAAGTTACTATGGCAACAACAATGCTGCTAGTGGCTTATGAATTTTGGTACTTCTGCAGTTAAAGAAATTTCCTTTTTGGATGTTTTGCGTCAACCAATATGTAAGTTCATACCAGCCTTTTGCAACATTTGACATCAGTCTAGTGTACGGGAAGTTGTTTCTTTTTACCTCAGTAAATGACATCTACCAGTAGGAGATCACACTCAAATATTTTTGTTATTAAGTTATAATATATTTAATAAAAATAATTGGCCCTAAAAGGAAGCCAAAGCCCAATAAATGGAAATGGGTTGTGATATAAGATTTCCAGGGTCTATACATCTATATAATATATATATTGTAACAATTTATAGTTTATTAGTTTACTTTGAAAGGTGCTGATTAGATAATATCATCTAATTTGAAAATGTAGAAAGATCATCTGAATTTTTATCACTGTAGTAGAGAATTTTCTTCATTTAAATTTTGAGCAATTTTCCACTGTCACATTTTTTAATCAGGTCAACTAATTACTATCATGTGATGTGACATTATATATATATATATATATATGTATATATATATATATATATATATATGTATATATATACTTATATATATATATATATATATATATATATATATACATATATATATATATATATATATATATATATATATACACACACAATAAAGTGAGTCAGGTCTGAGTGAGCATAAACCTCTGCAGAGGTTAAACTGATAAACTGTTATTTTCCATCCTTGGGAAACGCAGCACCACATGCAAAGCTCTTAAATTACTGAAAAACTATCACTATTATTACAAAGGTTTATTACCCAGATAACATTGAACTTGAAGGTCTCCATTTTTTTTCAACAAAGACAAAGTACAGTCATGAAGGCATAATAAAATTTCTGTTATATCTGCAAGACAATGGAGGCCCTGTCAGTGTTCCTTTAAAGGCCTTTGTTAGTCAAAGCACTTGAATAACCTCCATAAATTGCAAAAGAAATTTATGGTTGTGTTTGAGTGAGCTGTTATCTGAGGCTAATAAAAATGAATCCTGCTATGGGAGAGTATTATTAGCAGATATGTGTTTTTCAATTTCAGTTGCTGGGTTTTGTCCATTAGGACCTTTCCAGTCACTGGTGGCTTAGATAAGGAGCCTCCAGAAGACCATAAAAAACACATTTCCGATAGCTTACAAAGAGCATCTCAATTGTGCTCCGGCCTTTGTTTGCCCACCACAACTTACGGAAATGAAATGTGATACACATAAACTTTAAGCCGTTGGTAATGGATATTTTTAAAGAGATGTACTCCACATGACATGTCACAAAATTCTGAAATTTATCTCATGAGAGGAATAAGGCTCATTTATTCTACGCCGCTGCTTCAATTTATCTTTCCCACGTTTAGTCCTGCTCTCCTATCTCGTCATCAGTCATCATTATGGTTCTCTCAAAAAAGGGACGCAAGACAAAATGTAGCCAGGCAAAAAGAGTCAGCTCAAAAAAAAATAAAAAATAAAAATAACTACCATAATGTTAAGAGCACCTTGGCAACGATAGGAAGTGCCAGCACAACCATCATGCAAATGAGAGGACTCTGTACACAAAGTTTTCTTAAAGCCCTGGTGTCGATCATGCATTCTTTCAACACTTTTCATGAGCTTAAAAGCAATCTAATTCTAATAAAAAAACATCACTTTTATAATTAAATAAACATCAATCCACTTTAAAACAAAAAAAAAGATCTGAAATGCAGAAAGATTACTATAGTCTAGAAGATTACAGAGTAGTAGTTTTGTAATTGTATGGCATGTGACTCATATCTTAACACTGCAACCTCATATGTGGATCTACACCCTTTATAAGAAAAGCAAAGACTTGTAAGAGATAAGCTGCTGTCACTTTGGTTCTTAAACTATAATTTTCTATTCACAAATATATTTTTGTTTTTTACCCATACTTACTGACATTTACTTAAAAGTTTGATGGTCTAAACAGTTAATGATTGACTGAATTGTGGCTAACACGGTCGTCACGTTTTCCCTAGAAAAAGTTGATAAGCTTCACAGAAACAGTGATTCCTTTGTAGCTTCTGACATTTTCGTTTTCTCCATCCTCATGTTAGCGACAATGAAAATAGCTGACAGTGAGTCTTGTTTCCACCATAGCAACATACACAATGGAAAGTATTATTGTGAGCTGGTAAACTGTCAAGTTCAAGATGAAGATCAGTTGGCAGCAAATTCTCCTGTGCTGTTCATCAGCAAAGATAGAGCAACTGCATAGGGTATAATGACATTAAGGAATGTAGGGTAGAAGTAAATAAATACTGTCACAGAATGTTTTTTGACACGTCTAAAACATCTATCGAATCCTGGCTTAGCCACTCAAAGCTGATAATAGTGTGATCACGGCTATGCAGTATTTGAAGTAAGACAGAACATTAAATGGATTCCAACATAAAAGTGAAAAAGTCAGTTTACATGGTAATAAGAAAGACATGAGTAGAAAAAAATATGGGAAAAAAATCTACCAGGTGAAGATGTGAATTTGCATTAGTGAGTACAATTAGCTTGTGAGCTCAGTGATTTAAGTGACAGACAATGGTGTTGTGAAATACTTTTACTTTTACAACAGATCAGTTTTTGTTTACAAAATGTCAAAATACAAATGATCACTTAATCCTGAACTTCCAACAATTAGAAGGTGACTTTTGTCATTTGATTGAAATTTTTTTTTAGGAATCCCAAGATTATTTTTTTTCTTGTTCACACACATTTAATGGAGTAAATAATGAGGAAGGCAAAAGCACATATTGAAATCTATCCGCAACTCCTTCTGGAGGGAACAGTCTTTAACAAAGCGGATGAAAGATGAATCTGAAGAATTTAGTTGTCACACCCTTCCCATATACTAACCTACCCAGTAAGGCATGAACAAAACCTGCCCTAAGGACACAAGGAAAAAGAAACAGGCCACGTAAAAACCTCTGCCAAGACTGCCTTCCGCTTTTTTTCCCTTCTCTTTTCTTTTCCCTCTGGCTTTGTTCTTCAAAGCTACTTGAGCGCAGCGGCGGTGCCGTTGAGACCTCAGACAGCCAGCAGATTTTTCAGCTATCAGTACCAGCAGGTATTTTACGACTGTGTGTACACAGTCTGCCGTTTATTCAATAAAAACTCAACAGTCTATTATTTTAATGCAGTGGTATTTGTTTTGAATACGGCGCTTTCCTTTCGATGCTTGTTGAATGTCAGGAGCTGGACAGTAAAGAAAAATTCAAGTAAAGAATCCCCCCTCCCCCCTAGCTGCACAGTAAAGAAAAATTCAAAATTTAGTCCATGCTCAGTGCAATATGAGTGAGTTCCTGAGCTGCAAGACATAAGTGGACATGTAGCTCGCCGCTCACTGAGGGGCTTAAGACAGTAAATGAGCTTTCTTTGAGCCACGTCGGTTCATTCTGCTCACCTCTACCCCACATTCCTGTGCCCTCTCAGGCCTCCAGCTCACATGCTTGCATAAACTTTCTCAGTATCGCGCCACCCCCCCCCATCCCCCTTCCCAAAGCCTTGGCAAAATGTTTCAAATTCCTCTACCTCGTTGTTGAGCCTAGTGTAATAGAAGGACTCCTAAACTTAGTTTCTTATTACCCTGCAGCTTGGTTTTAACATCACCCCCAAGTTCCCAGATATCTGCGGGTCATATCTGAGTTTTAAGGATTTGAAACCAGCAAATACCTAACATGGGTGAAAAATTCAAGGATCTGAAGAATGTTCCAAGATTCTTCTGTGATGTTAAATATGAAAAATGTCATCTAAAGCAAAGACTTTACGCTTAAGGGAAAGCTTTTTTAATGTGATTATTTTAGGGCTTGTTCACATAGAACTGATCTTCTCTGAAGTTCTTCCCAATACATTTTGCTTACATTTAAGAAATTATTGCGATAAAAAAATGATATTGTCATTTTGAGACCATTTTCAACTACTAATAATACTAACAATAACGGCATATTAAAGGAAATACACCCTGTCAAAGATTTCTAAATGGCATTTAACACTGGAATAGGAAAACATTTTAAATATCCAAATTAAAACAAATAAAAAAACAACTGAAACAACAATAATTAAAATGGATTTTGAAGTCTCAGATAATAAAATTGCATTTTGAATAATAATAATATTTCAGCTTAGACAGAGAAAATGGGCAAAAGTGTCAGGTAGTGCAAACTAACTACTCTGTACTTCATAATAGGTGTCAAATGTTTACAGCATTTCTCAAATGCCTGCTTTTTTTAACATTCAATTAAAGTGGAACATCTCTTTAATGACTGTTATCCAAATGGAAATGATCATGTTCATTTTAATTTATAATACAATTCATCGATTTATTGCTCACTGTGACAGGCTTACTCCAAATCACAACATAATTTCAATTAAAGCTGCACAATACATTTAATCACAACTGTCAGTGCAGTATCAATGTGTGCATAATCACAAAGAGTTCCTTGAAAGAGGTATTAGGTCAGCTATTATATTTCAGATCCTGTCCAATAAAATCCTGCCTGCCAATAAAATATTTGGCCAGTTGGATGGATTCACTTTTTAACCACGTCTGATTTAAACGTTAGCATGTCATTGCTTCAGGGAGAATATTGTCATCATGCAACATTCAATAGTAAGTTTAATAAATTGTGTTTTCCTAATATCATTCCACCCTATTTTTATTTTTTATTTTTATTTTTTTTACAAAAGTCTCTGTCTACAAAAACAGTAAAACTGTGATGGGTTTGGGGTCAAAGGTCAGGTAAAAGGTGGGAAGGATGACATCAAAGGTTTGTTCTGAATAGATCATCACCAAAATGATAACATAGTGAATTGTCCGATCTGGAATTATTTTTGAAACATGATTATTCTTTCTGTATCAACTAAATGTTGAAGGAAAAGAATATTTGCATATTGACACAGTGGTTTCCATGTGTACATCTCCTTAGTTGTACTGAGGCCAAAAATCCCCCCTGACTGGGATTTTCTCTAAATCCTGTTTCATAATGTAGATTTGAAGTTTCTCCAGGCCCAAGTTAGAGCGGCTATGCCATCAAGTCCCCTCTATATCCTCCTACACATTTCTTCCTTTCTCGCTTTTTTGTCACGCTTGAATGTTTCGGTTCATCACACATATTTGAACATGACACAACCAAAATCTGAAAAATTATAAAGGGGAATATAAGCTTTCAAATCTCATCTTGCACCATGTTAAAGTAAATGTGCCTCTTTGTTAAATCACAAATGACCTGTGATTAAGTGGTTTATTTTCACTTCCACAACCACACAATCAGGTCCAATTCTACGACTGCAGAATCAAATAATAATGTGACCAGATCCTGTCTGATAATATCAAGGAGGCTATGAGATCTTAAAAAACAATCATGTCCTGATTTAAAGTGATCCAATGACAAAGGAGAAACAAAGTCATTGGCATCCAGCAAACTGGAAATAGTTACGGAACTCCAGCAAATCAGATCAGCTGTGTTTCCATTACAAATTAACGCAAAATGTTGTCAATATCCTGTTAATGTAAAAAAAATAAATAAATAAAAAAAAATCTCTTTCGCAATTGTGTTTTCATTAAACAATGCAATTAAAGTCATGCGTGAGTTTGTTCGCTTGATAAGTCGTTAAAAGACGTGTGAGCCGTCATCCTCCAACAATTTCCTGTTGTCGTCTTCTTCGTGGTTTGCCCCAGTGGCAACGTACGTCTCGTTATTGATCATGTGACTCGTGCGATGAGAAACGTAAAACTATTTCGATATGGCCAAAAAAAACACCACATCTTAACACCAAAACTTTTCATCAAAAAACAAATTTTCTCAAAATTGGCTTTTCCATTAAGCAAATGTACTTTTGAAATGTCAAATTGGGCCAACATTAGTCAATGGAATCACAGACATGGCACAGTGTATGCCAGGTATTAGTGAGGGAGCAAATACTCTAAGTCACTTGCAAAAGATACGAGTAAACAACAACAACTTTCTGTGCTTGTTAAGGAAGACCAACTTTAACAAATTTAGCACAGCTGACTCCATCAAATTACGTCTTTTTTCAGTATATATGACTGCAGAACATTTTTAGTGAAGATGAAATTCTACTCTAAGGGATTTTTTTTTTTTTTTAGACTTGCTTATAAGCCTTTTTGCATCCAGATTTCCCTCCCATTTCATCCTCTGTCCAGAACAAACCCTCTAAGTCATCCCTCCTCTCTTCCTGAAGGTGCTGGGCTGATGAAACTTTCATTCCAAGTGGCCGGTGAGCCATGGGATTCTCTCTAAATTAAGTCTGCTGATTCCCTCCCACTTCTGTTCAGTGGCAGATTCAGTCAACAGGTTAACAATCATTAATTAGATTTTTGACTTTATACTGAAGCTACACTAAGCAGATCAAATGCTCCGCTAGTAAACCTGAACTGCTGGACATTACTCCACCATAAGCAGCATTTATGTGAGTAACATGACTGGCATGTGTTGGTCTGGTCCGGTTGCAGGGCACAGAAAGGTCATAATATTGGGATTGGTCAAAGAGATAATCTGACAGATGATGAAGAGACGTATAAAACCATGTCTCTCAAATCTCTCTCTGCATACCAGACAAAGTACTACAGCCTTTAGAATCAGTGAGCCATTTCTACTTCATGCATGACCAGGCACTGTTCAATGTGACAAAAACCGGCTGTCAGCAGCTAGCTTATAGAAATGTTGGGTTTATTTTTTTTAGAAAAGTATTCAGTGTGGCAAGTCTTAGGGGGTTCGTAAACTAGTTGGGGCCAGTATAGGTTCCTTATATGAACAGTCATGGAAATTCTGAAATATATAATCCCACAAGAGCATGATAATCATTAGTTTGTAGACTTAAGTAAGCCAAGATAAAAAAAAGAAAAGCATTGATAGACATCTGCAATAAAATGACTGAATGGATTTTCCATATTAAAGAATGTCTTTAATTCCACTTGAGATAGCGTTGGAGATTTAGTTGAAAACACAAAGCTTCCATTGTTAATGGAACCCTGGTAAATCTGCTTTGGAAAGAAAAAGTCTGAGTAACAGAAAATCACTGCCGTATTTCATAGCGGCTTTAACTGTACGCCTCTTAGCCCTGCAAACTGCCGGCCTGCATGCAAAAATCACATAGTCTTAAGTTTTTTTGTCTACCTTCTGATGTAAATATCTTAGCATACTTGAAATAAGACAAAACTAACTTACAAGTAACTATTAGGAGCTTGTTTTTAGTGAATAATTGCTTAATACTGGTTTTTAAAAAAGTACTAGAACCACTGGCAGATTATTTCACTTATGGGAAAAATGTCTTGTTATAGTGAAATAATCTGCAAGTGGAGCTTTTTCTTTTTAATGAGTGTTAAGAAATGATTTACTTAAAACAAGCTCTTATACTTTGCTGAAAAGTTACTTGTTAGTTTTGTCTTATTTCAAGGGTACTAAGATATTTGCACTAGAAACTAAACCAAAAATACTTTAGAAGATTTTGTCTCCTTGAAAATCTTCTAAAGTATTTTTTTGGTTAAGGAACAACCTGAGATGTTGTTCCTCTGGTAACAACATCTCAGTTATGTTATTTTCTGAGGATTGCTTTTCACTCCCAACACAACACTGACGTCTCTAACTGCACAGAGCAGTCTCTATTGATTTGTTTCTCTATAAATACCCATCTCTATTATCATTGCATTACATGAAATGTAACCTTTCCACCAACACCATACAATTACATAGTTTCTCGGAAGAATAATTCATTATGTCCAATCCATCGACCAATTTGCACACAAAACACAGAAAATCCCCAAAACACAAAAAACACCAGTGTTATGAAACTTTTTATAACAGACATGTTTGATGTCTGCAGGTTGCTGCCAACGCCATAGCAATAACAGGACTCAATCACTTCAACACAGCCCCAAAAGTGTAATTATAGAGACACACGTTTTTAAATTTGTACTTTGTTTTCCCTGTGTATTTAACAAATGTAGAGCCTGTTATTTAGTTCATTTTAGAGATGGTGTTTTGATTATTGCTTCCGTCTCATGGAAGAAAGCTAAATATGTTAATCAAACATGTCAAATTTACAGATGAACCTATTGACTAAAGATTGGACAATCCAACCATTTTTTACTAATTATTCTCACACTGTAATATTGATTTATTAATTTATATCTAACTTAAAGAAGCCTTACATCACTGATTTCAATAAATGATTACTCTTAAAATGAAGCACCAGGGTGAAAAGAGGAAAAGTTGAGTCCACCTTCAAAAGCTGAGATCAACCACCCAGTATCATTATTGCTGCTTGAAAAGATGACTAAAAAGCTGTGGAATAATTGAATATCTTTTGTTGCAGAATAAAAAAATAAAATGCAAACGTAAAATGTGAATGCATTTGTTCTCACTGATTGACATTTTCTGGCTGATTACTGATCTTTAAAAAGCCTGAAATGCCAACTCCGATTTTGAGAGATGCCAAATTTTTTTGTCTGAAAGGTCAATAAATATAACAAGGTTGCTAAGAACATGTCATTCAGCTCACACGGATATGGGTTTATCTATTTTTAGCTGCTTGTCTAAACTTGCCCGTCTTGAGACTATTAAAAAGAAACTACAGCCATGAAGAAAAAGGCTGAGCACGTGATAATCTATACGTTTAAGAAGATGTTCTTTTGAATCTATAATTATTTAGCGTATTCATGCAGTTCAGTGGTGAATGTCAACTTGGCAGTAAATTGACACATAATGAGGCACATCATGTGCTGCAGGCAGCACCATGTTTCTTTAAAAAGATTTAATGGACTGAAAGTCCAACATACTTCTAACAGGAGAAAGTGTGTTATTCATTTAGCAACCTAGAATCAACTTTGTCCCACCGCACATTCCTGGTCCCATCTCCACAGTAACAGCAGTCGAGCGATGACTCTTTGGAGTCATGTGCCACTTTGCAGCCCAACATTTACATATCTCAGATAAATGGAAGATGAGGGACAGAGGGCGATGGTTCAGAGTTTTAAACACCGAGCTGATGCACGAGAAGCGACTTGTGTTTTCTGAGGAAAGAAGTCCGTACAACACGGAGTGCTTGAAAATAAAGCAGAAAGAGGTCATTTTATGTTGAAACGGAAGAGAAATTCCTCATTACCTGTCAAAGTGTTTTGGTTTGCTCTCACAAAGAAAGATTTTGTGGTGCAGGCTGCGAACAGCTTCAAGTGAAAGGCCAATGCATATTTTATCCAGGAAGAAAGGGCAGTGCGTGCATTATACAGCCAGCATCTGCTTCTCATGTACAATGAGCGCTCTCTGCTCTGGTCACTCTGTTCACTCAATGATTTCACTTCGAGCCGGGACACAACAGCTTTGATTACATTTTCAGAGTAAGTTCTCATCACCGCAGCATTTGTTTGCCCTTTTCCTGCGTGAGAATACTGCAGCGAAGGAAAAGCAACAGCTACAAAGCAGAACCCAGGGCGTCACAGAACATTTTAAACAGTATCTCAAACCAAAACATCACAAGTGAAATCTGTGAGCAGAGCTTAAGGTGAAGGATTAAGAATTGACAAGTTAATCCTGATTTTCTTAAAATGTGTTTATGTTGTTTGCAGACTTTGCAGCTGCATCTGCCTCACAATTACTCGATATGCAACTTGGCCCGTTATTTATTTATTTGGGACTTACTCGTAGCTATGTGACCTTTTAATTAATTGGAGTTCAGCTCCTCAGAAAGCAAAAACTCTCATGTTCCACAGATGGAAAAAAGAAGAGGTCTTCTCCTTATGTGGCACCTCTTTAGTCTTTTCTCTGCACTCTGTCCGTTTCATTCTTGATGCTTACATCAGCTCGTCTTACTGCACTCAGAGCTAAATGTTCTAAATTTGAAAGCTGTTCTAAGACAAAAACGATTTACTAAATGACTAGAGGTAAACGTACAAATGAGCAGACGATTACTCACTGGAATTAAAAGTCTTTATCAGTGGATTGTTGACTGATTTAAGGTGTGTCAAAATGAATCAGGCATGCTTTGAGGAGTGGGGGCTTGTCCGGGTTCTACAAGATAAGCATTCTTTTATTGCTAGCTGTATGGAGCCGTTCTGCTTCCAATGAGACACCATATCAGAACGGAATTTAATCCAACTTTATGTAGTACAAAGGTACACAACAGTGTCCCGCCACCACCTGTTGCTGTGCACTGCCTCCCAGATATCTGAAAGAAAGCTATGGAAAAAATTTTGATTGGCTTTTTAGGTACATTTCTGTACATGAACCATCAACTCCTGTTGATGTCCTGAAGTCTAGGGTACACGTTACAGCTGCAGTAAGTTATAAAAAAAAATAAAAAATAAAAAAAAATTTTCTAAAACTGCCACCACATCTTGACAGTATGAGACAGTATGTGGGAAAAAAAGAAAAAAAGAAAATTGGCTCCTTGGCTTCCTCCTACTGCCATTTGCAGAAAAACTCCAGTCTGTCAGAAACAACCAATCAGAGTCATGAGGAAGGTCTTAGCTCTAGCAATCAGCTTTATGTATGTGCTGCTCACACACTCTCCCTTGCTCTCTGCTTTGCCACAGCTATTTCATTACATTTGAGTCTGCCGTGAATGCGCAGGCTACTTAGCATGTCCTCTGGTGGCAGCAGATAAACAGTTTTCTTGTAATGTTTGGTTGTTTCTCTGCTATTAGCACAATGAGCAGCACATACAAAATGTGAGTGACATCACCAAGACCCTCCTTCTGCCTTTGATTTTTTTTTTTTGACCATTTTGTCTAGTCTACAGATAGCAGCAGCACAACAGGGAGAAGGCAAAGGAGTTCCTTTTTTCCACAGATTATCTGTTTTGTGTCATACTGCCAGGACACAGTGACAGTTTTAGCAAATACATAAAAAACATTTTTTACATAAGTTACATTTTGCAGCTTTACATACAAGAAATGATTTGTTGAGTCACAGAGCAATGACAGGATGACGAACGAGACTCTAGTTCTTCCTCGCCTCAGTTATCTCCCTCAACCAATGCAGCAGCTGACACTCTGTTAGTCAATCTTTAATATTAAAGCATTTTTCATATCTAACCAGGGCAACACAAAGAACTTCAAATGATGTAAAAACAAAGCATTAGATATTAAACTAAATGTAATGTGGATATAAAAATTCCAGGCACAATTAGACATAAAATTTCTCAGAAACATGGGCTGTAAAATTAAAAAAAGATTACAACTGAATAATAGATAATAAAAACTTTAAGTACAATATAACAGTTAAAAGTAGTTACTTTTAACAAATGTTAAAAGTTCAACTTAACTTTAAGTTTAAGAAACTAACTGGGTCAATTATGAGGTCAATCTAATATTAATCTCTTTGCTTCCCGCTTTTGGGAATTTTATTAACACTTCAAATGTTTGCAGCTTATTTTCAACAGACACATGTTTTCGAGGCTGTTACATGCAAAGACAGCTTTTCCAAGATTACACCTGACCTACATATAGCATGTAGTGCTCCAGTGGCTTACTCTACAGCCAGATACTTAGCTTAGCATTGCATGATGAAGGCAAAGCTATAAAAAAAAATCAGCATTAGGAGGACTGGGTTTAATAATATGTAAAATTATCACTTTTTTTCAAATAAAGGAACGTTGTTTCTCTCTTTTTGATCAATTCAAGTCAACCTGCAAAAACCCAAAGTAAAACACTGTAAATGTATAAAGTAGAGGTAAGACGGAGTAAAGGTTTCAGGGTCTCTCCTTATTCAGCTCAGTTTGTTGCATCCTGCCTTTGTGATCTCTGCAAACACTAAGGTTGACTGCGGCAAGATCCTTAAATTTAGCTCTGCTGCGACCGCACTCATCTGTCAACCACAAGATTAGTAGCTCATTTGCCGCCGTCAGCCCTTCAGACAGCAAATTGGTTGTTTTCATGTGAAGTCTGACAAAATGGCTTTAAGAGACATAAAAGGAGAAGGAAAAATAAGAGCTCATTTGGAAGCCAACTCTTCAGGACTCCACTGCAGTAGATCGACTCCAAAACTTAAAATTCGGAATTGTGATTTATAAATCTAAATCTAAAAGAACTTTACTTATTCCTCAGGGGGGAAAGTGCTTGTGGTACAGCTGCAAATCTACAAACAAGAGAGACATAAAAAGTATGAAACTAAAATTATATTTAAATGTTGTACTTCTATATAAGAATAGCAGTTATTGCACAAAAACTACTTCCTGCACTATTAGGCTGCACTAACTGTTTATTACAATAATGTGCAACTAATTGTTGTACATCAAAATAAGTTTTTAAATGTTCGCAATTAGAATTATCTGGTTAAACCTAAAAGAAAACTAATTATCAGTGTCAACCAAGCAGAGCATGCTCTCAATGCAGGTCCGAACTCTACTGTCCAGTTCAATTTAAGAATTAAGCCAACTGATGCTGTTTGTTGATCAAATGTTTGCATGTGCATTGTTTAAACACTTTGAAATCATGCCACAGATTGAAAATGGCTTGAAGCAAACATATTTAGAGAAGCCTTGGAAGGTAAATGTGGTGTACAGCAGGGGAGGAAGCCATGATGAGACTGTGTTTAAATTAAAATGGCAATAATCCAGTGACCACAGAGCTTTTAATAATGGAGGGAATGTCTGGGAAAACAGTTGCTACCCAGCCAGCATGCCTAGGTGGGCCCCATGTGGGGAAAAGGAGGGCAGACTATATGGGTCCCATATGGGTTTGTCCGCGGGTTCCACGATGGCCCCACATGGGTTTGCCCATGTAGGGCCAGAGCCCACATGGGCCCTGCATGGGCCCTATATGGTGGTGGCCCACATGGGTTTTGTCCAATTAGGGCCCATGTAGCACCCATGTGGGCTGTGGCCCTACATGGGCAAACCCATGTGGGGCCATCGTGGAACCCGTGGACAAACCCATATGGGACCCATATAGTCTGCCCTCCTTGTCCCCACATGGGTCCCACCTAGGCATGCTGGCTGGGTATTGGCTCTCCGGGCGGACTGATGGCAAGAAACCAGCAGAAGATGACGACAGCATGGAGAGTTTACTTAAGGCATGTCAATGTGAATTAAAATTAAATGTCCTAAAGATGACTTCATTTACAATGTTGAATCATAATTGCTGTACCTTAAATAAAATGATAATGTCCTTGAATAGTTAGATTGATTCAATTTATCAGGTTGAAAGCATTTTCACTCAGAACAGCGAGAAATGGCAAAAGACAGATTATTTTATTTATGAGGCAGCATTAGTCCTGTGATGGACTGGTGTCCTGTCCATGGTGACCCCCGCCTCTCATCTGTTGACCTCTGGAGATGGGCACCAACACCCCTCGCAAGTGTGTTAGATAATGGATGGATGGTTGGATTACTGGTTGGATTTCTTAGGAAAAGGTGATATGAAATTAAATTGCATCACAACTAAACTTAGTGATGGTCTTTACAAACACATATGCATGCAGTTTTTGTCCCAGTGTGTTATAAGCCTGGTGGGTCACCAGGCTTTACTTGCTCCCCCACCAGGCTAAGCATTGTTTGTTTATTAATTCAAAGTTTTTTTTCATACACCATAACAGTGACAGGTTAAAGACTCTCTTTAGTGAAACGTGTGAACGCAGCAAGATTGAGGTCAGGTGTCTTTTTTTTTTTTTTTAATTCACCAGAGCTCCGTAACCACTTCCTGTCTTTACCGGTCTACATGCTAATAACTTCAGCAAATAAAGTGACAAGTCAAAAAATTATATTTTTATTGCAATTGTTTGCCTTCTTCAGGACTTTATAGTTGTTTTTTTAGATATTATTAATAATGTCTTCCAATAATACATAACTATATGGTCATATTTTCAAATGTCCTGTCCACATTAAACATTTTTAACTCAAAAACATGACAGGCTGTTGGATGACTGCCCCAGCACCCTTGCTACTCTGTCTAGGGAACCCTGTGCATGTGTTTATGATTACAAACATCCAAGTAACAAAAAGATGGTGATACGCGTCTTCCACTGCTGCATGCTGGGAAACACATTTCATAGCTGGATGGTGTTTGGTTTTGGGCAGACTCCTTCAAAAAAAATTTTATTAGTGTGTTGTTCTTGTTGTTTTTTGTTTTTTTTGTTTTTAAATCATTCTGGTTAAAATTCACAACATGCAGGTGCGGCAACCAGTATATTACAAACACATATGGCTCCTTTAACAAACCTCACCCTTCATCTAGTTAAGTCTTGGGAGGGGCATCGCCACCTCGGCTGCACTTAGTTGTCTGCTGACCTCAGAAATACACCATAATAACAGGACCCAGCCCAAGACAAGCCTACTATTGCACCTCTTGATAATCACTTAATAAAGGCCTCTGAAATTAAGTAGATGATAACAGCTAGGGGCTTAGAATTTGTGTCTCACTGCAGATTTGATGTTAGATGTGGCCTTTCAGTCTTGTGAAAGTGCCTGATCTGACTTCAAGGATCAAGGATAAAGTAAATAATGTAACATTTATAATTTCATCGCTCCAAAACTCCTGACTTTATTCTTAAAAGTTCATCGTGTGTCGCAAAAAAAAAAAAAAAAAAAGACAAATATGCTGATTTTGGCCACAGTTCAAGGAAATCTTCCAAACTTCTGCCAGCGTTGATTCTCTTTCTTTGTCAGCAGTCCGATTTTCATGTGCAACAGACAACAGAATGCAGCTGTAGAAAATTGCTATTGTCCTTCATCTCCTTTGATGTCTTCACTTCCTGCTGTCTCGCTTGTCAAATAACATTTCTAAAGAGACATAAAACCGAGGCTAAACAGACAAAGTGTATGTTTGCAATCTGTGATGTCACACCATATGTGCAACAGATTTCAAATGCTGATTGGATGGTGATGGTTTCAAACCCAACTGTAGTTAAAATTTTGTCGCTTCCAAAGCAAAATAATGGTGAAATTTGCCATTTTTGTGTAGCATGTTTTGAACATTTAAAGGACTAATTTCCTTGCAGCTTTAATTTGGCTGTAATTAAAATGATAAATGGAAATTGTTTAATAATGTAGTATGCAAACAGAGCAAAATTAACTAAGAGGGGACATTACAGGTAGCTAATTTCTCTATGCTTGGTATTGACTGGTTCATATAAATTTTGTGTTCTGTGTTTAACAGACAAACTGAATAATATTGGCTAACAAGCTAAATTAGCATGACAATTAGAATTACTTACCCTACATCTCATAAAAAGACAATTGTACACTTCACTAGTGAGAGATTTTGTGCTTATTTTGCACGTTCTGGTTAAACTGAAAGTAGAAGGAAGTTAGCAAACTTCAAAGAAAAGTAAAATTAAAAGTTAAATTTTGTGAAGACAAATACTTTAAAATCCACGTAAAACAACTGATACAACAATATATCAGTTTCTTATTTGTTCAGTGACAACTTACGCACTAAAGAGTGTTGCATATTCACTAGCATTTTCTTCATTAAATTTTTATGAGAATTTTGAGCAAACTCTTAAAATGTTGCAAATGGGGGGAAAAGTGAGTTAAAACAATACAGTGAACATCTATCACAGCCATTGGCTCAGGAGGTAGGGCTCCATCCCATAGCTGGTGGGTTGCCAGTCTCAGGCACTTTGTCGCTGATCCACCTTACCTGTAAGACTACTACCTCCATTAAATATGGTGAATCATTTTCATTCTTTTTTGTTTGGTATTTTTTTCCAATTTACCAACTAAAATAAGCAAAGTTTAAACAGATGCCATACAGAATCACTGCTTACAATGATGAACAGAAATTGTTTATAACTCTGAATTTATTCCTAAAAAATTCAGAATCAGCTAAAATATGGTCAGAACTTAAAGACAACCAGAGATTAGTACAGGGTTGAAAAAAGTCTAAATCTCTGATTTTGATATAATGTCAACTGAATAACCACAAAGTGGATTTTAATGAACATTACTGGGGCACAAAAAAAGTTACATAAGGTATTGGTTAATTTACCTGCGTTTTGTAGAGAAGCACCATGATATGGGCTGATGACCAGAACTAAAAAAACAATATAGTTAGTTTCCAGCTTGAGAACCGACCATAACTAACCTCTACCATATCATGGTAATTTCCAATAAATTAACCTCAATTCTGTCATTTTGTCTTCTTACAGAAAAAACTGACTCTGCCAAGATCAGTATTGGCAAGTCAAAAATCAGACTTTGGTAACAAATCTTTAGATAGTGTCTCTCAGCTTTCTTTAGGACTTTACATTTATCAGACATGAAACAAGTCAATAGAATTTATATTTATATGACATACACAAGTCAGAAGTACATTATGGCAATATTGAAAAATTATGTCCAGAAATAAAATGGTACAACACAAAAATCATTTTTTCTGATAATTGCCTCTCCAAATGTTCTCACACTCCAAGCTGTTCAGATGCTGGAAATGGCACTCAGCAATAAAGTGAGGCCATACATTCTCACATTAGAAATCTTGTCTCTGTAACTCAGTACCTCATATGCCACAGTTTCTAATTTTGAACAGAAAGATTTTGTGATGAGTGCATAGAAATCCATTTCTATGCACACAAGTATCCAATAGCTAGTCCAAGGTTTACATTCCACAGCATCCATCTTCTTAAAACAAGATCGTGTTGCATTTTAGATATCTCAGAACAATCACAAACAACCTGGAGTACTCAACCCATGCTGAATTTACCAGCTAGGTCTATCCCACAGCGTTTCCCTGAAGAGATTTCCTGTCAACTTGTTGAATTATTCACATGCATCTCAATTAACCCGTAGGTATAAACCGTCTCTTAAACAGGTAAAGCAGCCAACTGATAAATTGCTTTTCCTGGCTTCCTTGTTGAGATGAACCAGCACGCACTTGCAAGTGCCAAGCCAATATATTATACATAAAGTTTCACTGCCTCATTCAGATATTAAATATGCATAGCAGAAAGAGAGCTTTAATTAAAAATAGAAGAAAAAGTCACTTTAAGATAGCTAAGAGTGAAATAATAAAAATAAAAAAAACAAGGGCAGCTAAAGAGGTCCTCCATCTCTAGCTTAGGTGATCAAGGGTCTTATTAGCATTCCAGGCTGTATATTTGGACCTAATTTGAGTCAGCTGTTGAAATCATTAAAGACAGCAGAGCATGTATTAACATTAATTTAGCAAGATCAATAAAATAATTCTTGCAATCAGCACTGTAAGAAAGAATAGAGTGTAGTTTGAGCTGATTTTCGTAGTCAAAACAAATTGAAAAACTTTTAAATCAAAATTGTTTTGAGAACCATCTGTATCATAAAAAGTTGGTTGGGGGAAAGAAGCAAGTGAAATAATCTTTTTACAACCAAGGTAACTACACAGGAATGCACACAAAGGTCTGAGAAACAGCTGCTCCATCTGTTCCTGCCATCAGTTCTTTCACAAAAAGGAAAAAAATGACTGGAATAAGAAACTAGCATGTAAAAGGAAACTCTTAGACCAAAGTTACACACAGGAAAACATGTCAAACTCAACTATCGAAACTTTCTTGAATGATGCACCAATAAATTGGCAACCGAAGGCAGGTTTACCCTAATTTATTAATTGGCAGTTGATAAGTGAAATGCAGACAAATCTGATGTGTCATCCATAAAATACAACAAAACCAAAAGTACCACTATTTTCTGCCAGTAAATGAATCAACCAACACCATTTAACCATTTAGCTGATTGACTTTTCTTAGTTTAATAAATAGATGTAGATTTATATAACACAAACACTCACCAGTTTCTTCATCAATGGAAAAAATTCCTAAGCCAGATCCATCTCTTATGGAGTACCGAATTTCTCCGTCTCGTCCCGAGTCTTCATCTTCAGCTGAAACCGTCATCACAGAAGTCCCAATGAGGGCGTCCTCTTTTATAAATCCCTTTTCCACAAATGACCGGAAGAAAGGCCTGTAGAGGTTCTCATTCACGTCCACCACCTCCACCTCAATGAAACAGGCTGAGGACAGAGATATTGGCTTTCCTTTGTCTTTAGCCTTGGCTGTCAGGTTATACACCTGTTTGGTCTCATAGTCCAAATTTTGGACAATGCGAAGAGCTCCGCTGAGTTTGTCCACTTCAAAGTGGCCATCTCCATTATCAATCAGGCTATACCGTACTTGACTGGAAGCACCAACATCAGGGTCATGCGCTTCCAGCCACATAATTACAGTACCGATAGGAAGGTCTTCCCTCACTTTAACACGGTAATTAGGAGGAACAAATTTGGGAGGATTATCGTTCACATCTTCCAGGGTAATTTTAAGTGGAACTGTGGACACCAACTGAGGCTCACTCACTGCCTGGTCTCGTGCTGCAATCTTCAAAACATAAAATGGATAGCGTTCCCGATCCAGCAACTTCGTCACAGTCACCACTCCAGTCATCTCATTGATGGCAAAATGATCTGTGCCCCCTAAAATTGAGTACTTGACAATTCCATTGTCTGCCTGATCCCTATCTGTTGAGTCCACCTGGATAATTTCGGTTCCAACCGGTGTGCTCTCACTTATTTCAATCGAGTAGGAATCTTTCAAAAATTGAGGGCTGTTGTCGTTGGCGTCCAGGATCTTCACGTCCAACAGGCGTGAAGAAGATTTTTGCGGTATCCCGAGATCGTAAACAGTAATGTTGAGGGTGTAGTGGTCTGTCGTTTCACGGTCAAGTGGAGAGTAAACCAACAGCCAACCGGTTTCCATGTCAACAATAAAACGACTTTCTGCGTCTCCCCCTGAAATGACGTACACTAATTTTCCATTGAAGCCACTGTCTGGGTCTGTTGCAGTTAAATGAATGACCCGAGCTCCAACAGGAAGGTCCTCTCTAACTTCAACAAAACTTGGGAAAGACTCATCAAACAGAGGAGAGTACCGGTTGACTGAATAAATGTCCATGTAGTTATCCTCTGGCTCAGTCTGGCCGTGGATTTTGCTTCCCTGGAGCAGCTTCTCGGCCAGCATGGTGGCGACACCCGTTTCCACACATCTCACCTGGACGGGCTTGCGTGCTGTGATGACAGTTATGTTCATGGTCATTGGCCGAGTCTCATGCTCGCCATCGGTCGCAACAATATGTAAACTATGAAACGACACTTTAGCCGCCTCCCCCTCACTAAGTGTGCGCTTCAGCGACAGCAGGCCTGAGTTTGGATTCATTTCAAATAGATCAAGATCATTCCCAGATTTAATGAAGTACCGCACAAGCTGCAGTTCATCTGCATCTATGGCAGAAGCTGTTGTAATCTGCTCTCCCACCCCATGATCCCTTGGCACAGTGACCTCGCAGTCAATGTTTTCAAACAAAGGCTTATTGTCATTCAAGTTATTTAAAGTTATGGTAACCGATGCCTCCACCTCTCTTCTGAAAGGGGATCCCCAATCAGATGCCCTGACTTTCAGATTGTAAATCCTGGGCATGAGCTCATAATCCAGGACCTCTGAAGTGCTGATGACACCGGAAAAGTAGTCAATGACAAACGGCTGCGGACTCAGGTTGGTAATGCTGTAGGTCACATAGCCATTCTCCCCTTTGTCTAGATCAGTGGCTTTCACTGCTACCACACTGGTCCCACTAGGAACCTTCTCATCGACACTGGCCTTGTAGGATGTTTGCTGGAACTCCGGTGCATTGTTATTCACATCAATCACATCAACAATCACTTTTGTGGCTGCTTTCTTGTCACTTGTGATCACCTCTATCTCATATTGTGCCGAAATAGCAGCATTGATTGGTCCTGCTGTGCTGATTAAGCCAGTATCTGCATTGATGCTGAATCTGTTCTTATCAGAACTGTGTTTAAAGGCATAATTCTGATGGGGATACCGTGGCACAGCTGTCACCATTGTCACAGGTGTGTGAAGAGGGGCAAATTCACTGAGATTGACTCTGTAGACAGCCTTTTCAAATACCGGAGGACCCTTTTGGAACTCTGCAGAGGTGATGTGTACCAGTTTAGCAGACGAAAACTGAGGTGGGGTGCCTTTGTCCTTTGCCTGTAAGGTGAGGTTGTATCCGAATGGCTGGCTGTCCCAGTCCACCTCCTTCACAGCTTTTATTTTATACTCTTTGCTCCCAGGGCTGCTTCTTACAGCCTTAAACTGCTGAAGCGGGTCACCGGCCACGACGCTCAGCGACGAGATCTCTCCGTTTGGTCCCAGGTCTTTGTCCTCCACCGTCACAACAGCATAAGTCGGGTCGTGATCTGCATCGGATGGCGACAATGTTACCGCGGTGATTACAGGCGCATGCTCATTAGCCTGCTCCACCCGCACGGTAAGCTTGGCCATGCTGCTGAAGCCGCTGCTGCCATACAGCTTCATGCCCCTGTCCACGGCCAGGATCTCCAGCTCATACAGCTTTGTCTCGGAGTAGTCCAGTCTGCCAGTGAGCGTCACCACCCCGCTTGTCGGATGAACGGCAAACATGTCCGTCCACTCTCTGAAGCTGTAGTAGTACTCTCCATTTGTACCGATGTCTGCATCAGTCGCCATGACTTTGGCCACACTTGAGCGTATGGCCGTGTTCTCTGGTAGAGAGATGCTGTAGGAGGTCGGCGAGAAGAGAGGCCTCAGGTCGTTGGTGTCCAGTACCTGCACCTTCACTCTCGTGCGACACTCCAAATTGGTGCTCCTCTCTGAAGCTTTGACAGTGAGCACATAGTGGTCTTTAACCTCCCGATTGAGAATGGCAGTGCTGCCTCCTTTGGTCCTTATTCGTAAAAAACTGAAATCTCCCAACAAGTAGTCCTCCGCTTTGAACAAGTTCTCATTGTCCCCAGAGATTATTTTGTACCGTATCTCCCACGTTGGGTCCGTGACATAGATCCCCATCTTGGTGTGACTTTCCAGGTAGGTCTTAGCAGCAGAGTTCTCATATATGGTGGCATTGTAAACAGAGTGGGTGAACTGCATGGAGGCAGCCCTCGCAAACCTTTGGCTTCCTGCGCAGCCAGAGAAGAGCTGCAGGAGCAGAACGAGCAGTGCTACTGAGAACTTCCCCATCATCGTACCGGGATCTTCACAGAGTCACCTGGAACAGAGCAACATCAGAAAAAAGAAAAAAAAATGTTAATGTCAATAGACAGAAGACATCAGCTGGGATTACAATTAAAGACAACAATTGCAAGAAACCAGACTGCCTTAAATGACTTAACAAATGTGGGCCAGGCTGGTGAGTAGCTTGATGGGTTCCATGTGGAAATAGGATGAAGCAGAGCAGCCAATCGGATGACAGATCTGAGCTGGCAGTGCGCCTATTATGAGCACATTGCCAAGATAGCAACCATGCACCCTTCTTGATGTTAAATTGAACTCAAATGTGTAAATCATAGCCAAAATAAACAAGAAAGGGTAAAATGTTTTTCACAGATTTTACATTTTGGAATTAAAATAAGGCAGAGAACACCATTTATAGTCACTCCTGACTTTTAAAGATACAGGTTGTATGCATTTTCTTTTACTCTGATAAAATGTAAACTGAAAAAATAAAATATAAGCTGGGTAGTGAAGTGTAGATTTCCACTGCAGGATTTTATTCATATGATGTTATTCATAAACATTATGGAGGATGAGCAGTTTCTTTAAACATTTTAATGTAGATTGTGGAGCACTACAGTTGCATTTGAGTTAAAAGTGGTTTCTAAATGATGGATGCAGCGGTGAAGGAAAGCACAACATTAGATGGAAAATTCATAAAGGATTATGAACAGAATTCTATTAATCAGTTTTTGTATACATTTGTCATTTGTATGATTACAGATAATGTAATCTGGCATATCCATTTTGCCCTGCTCCACTTTGAAAACCACTTTGATGTGTTTGAGTGTTGCATAATTTGATGAAAATCCATGCAAAGTTGCCACATAGCTCAAAGGTGTTACTGTACATAAGGAATATAAACAATCAAAAGCAACATGAAGACGCATTTGATTGAAACATGCAAGTTAAGAAAAAATAAATAAAACCACTGCAATAAGGTCCCCAGCGCCTTCTGTGATGTCATTGGAATTATGCATAAAAGCTTGACTATCAAGAAGAAATATTTTACAATATACATTTCATTTACAACAAAAGAGCAAAGCAAATATAGAAAATGTTCCTGTTCTGCAGGTGATAATCTAAATCTAAAGTGAATTTGATTTTACAGAAAGCTGTCTAGGTAGCTGTAAAACTACAATATAATACATGCAGGCAAAAATTATTGAATAAAAATAAACAGAGGCGCTCTGTACAGCATGAACGGGTTAAAGAAAAATCAGCGCCGAGGCGGCTGGGAAACTGTTGGGAGCCGCTTTCCAGCCTCCCTCCTGGCTGTGTGGGAGTCCGTACAAAGACAAATAAAAAGCAAGACGTTGCCATGTCTGCGCAGGAATGCTTCTCATAAAAACCCTACATTATTGACTTTTGGCGTGTCACAAATCACTCTCGTAGGGTTTAGTTATTAAGGCTTTCAGCGGGGTTAATAAGTGACGCGGTATGCGAGCAAACGCACCTTAAATCGGAAAATACTCCCTGCAGGTATGAAAAGAACCATCTTGAGGAAGCGCATTGTGAAATTTTCAAATCAAGCACAGAACTTCGTTTCTTTTTCCAGTCCCAAAAAAAAAGTATGTAATTTGAAGTAGTTGCTTGAATGCATCTGGCAACGAACTTAAACTGCTTTTTTTTTTTTTTTTTTTTTTTTTTAAAAAAAAAAAATTGGCAGTTAAAAAAAAAGAGTAAGGGGCCGGGAAA
>NW_015112717.1:229343-248180 GCF_001443285.1 Poecilia latipinna
GTTTATAAATAAGAGATGTGTATGTATTTATTTGAGGAACAGGTTTAAATTCGTTTTTTTTTTTTTTTTTTTTTTTTAAGAAACAAAAGTTAGCAGTTGAAGATAATGAGTTAGGTGCCTGGAAAGTCTTTCATTTCTAACCCCATCCCCCAACTCTCCCCATTCACTCCTTGGAACGATGGCAGCCGAGCGCTGGGCAGAGATTTGCTTTTTTTAAAAAGCTACAGCACAGGAGCAAACAGCGCATAAACCTTCCTCAGAGTGACAATATGTGCGTTTGTAATCTCGAAGTTGGAAATAAATAGTTTGTTTTGTTCAAAGCAAACTTCTGTGGAGAAGGCACGCAGCAGCGGTTGGTTTTCACAATAGCGTCAACTTTTCTCCCACCTTAAAAAGATGCGAAAGCGGCCAATTAGGAGAAGCCCGTTACGATAGGAAACAACGTACCTCTCTTATTATTAATAGTCTCGAAGATTCGGAGGTTTGACATGAAGTTTCTGAAGTCCAAATCTCCGCATGGTAATACGTGGACTTCTCTCCTCTCCGTTACTCCTTCTGCCACCAGTCGGAAAGGCTCTGTTTTTTCCACGCTCACTAACTCGTCCTTTCTCTCTTCCACTTGAACCAATATCTCTCCGCGCTGCGCACGTCCGGATCTACTTACCAGGCTGGCAGCAGCAAGGCGCTCCGCCGGACCCGGGCGCCGGGCTGTCCCTGCTCAGTTATCATATTTTGTCAATTGCTAAACCTGTCAATTACTGCATATTTGTAATACATTTAAATGTGCATTTATTATGAGCTATTTTGAAAAAATACTTGGAGAAGGTGTTGTTTTCCATCTTTAAAAAAAAGCCAATTTGTGATAACTGAATTAGTTAGGCTAACCAACTGACAACCAACCCTTTCTATGTCATCATTGACTTCATACTATTCAGCTATAAATGCACCCACCAACAGTCAAAGATTGGAATTGGCCAATTTTCCCTTGTTTGGCTCCAAAAAGTAGTTTTCTTTCATATTCACTAAATGCCTTAAAAGATTAATCTCTCACCATCTGTTAATCTGTTATCTGTTAATGGCCAATATCATGCACATTTTGAAGTTAGTGAAAGTCAGATTAATGTCCAATGTATAAATAGGAATAATCTTGAAAATCCTTGAATTTCCACTGGAAATTAACATCCCTAATAAAAGAACCCCATTTTACTCTATATTGTTTGTGTGACCTTGTTATGCTGCTAAAACAAAAGATATCCCTCCGTAACCTCAATTCAGCTTACTTTGTGCATGTCTTCCAGGCAATAAGAACATAATCTATTTTAATTACATTTCTTTTTAGCTTAATTTGATGAAAAGTCAAAGTTTATAAAGAAAGCACAGCCAGTCTTCCCAAAGGAGGATTACCAGGTGGCACATATGTTTTACATTTTTGAGATTAAAGGTTTCCATATTAATTCCACTCAGCTTTTTTTGTATATTGCCAAATTAAAACAAGTATTTTGTAGAATCTACTTTACTCCAAAGAATTTCCAATTCATTCCCCTCAGAAAATAATTTCTCCCATTCTCAATAACTCTGTACAATAATCCATACAGGAGTAGAAGGTGATCAACATAAGTTATTGATTTCAAGTGATACTTATTAAGTGTGGCAAATGTGATCATATTTTATATATTGTGGTTTTAAAAACATGTTTAGATATTTGCCTGTTGTTGCTGCTTTAGAAAAAAATATCTATCTATCTATCTATCTATCTATCTATCTATCTATCTATCTATCTATCTATCTATCTGTCTATCTATCTATCTATCTATCTATCTATCTATCTATCTATCTATCTATCTATCTATCTATCTATCTATCTATCCAGATTTAATCACATACAGTGCAATTTGATCCTATTAATAAAACAATACAGTCAAATTCAGCTGCCCCATTATTCCAATTGCTAAAAAAAACTTGCCTATCTACGGAAGCCCAGCTGTATGACGTGCTGTACTTTTTGTGTTTGTTTTCTTCTTTTTTTTTTCTTTTTTTTTTCTCATATCCAGAAAAAAACGCGTCCTGCAGTGATGCCGTGCCTTTATCGCTGCTCGAAGACGCAGACCCCCCTCCTCTCGGGTCAGTCACCCGGACTGTTCTGGATCTCCCTCTTCTGGCCGGAGCTGCTGTGCGGCGGATGGCGCTGTGTCCCTGCTCTGGTCCGGACCGCGGAGATCCAGCTGATGCCCCCCTTGAAGGAAAAGCCTGTGCTGCTCGCGGCTTCCTTGACGACCTGTCAACATCCGCTGATGATGAAGTGTTCTGTGTGCGCGCGTGCCATGCGTCTAAAAGTGTACGTGCCCGCGTGCGCGTTTCGTGGCGAGCGGATTAAAGCCCAGAAACGCGCTGTTAAAGATGCTGCTGAGTCGAAAGTTTTTAAAAAGTATAGTTTAAAAAATAAATTTAAAAAAATCATTGCGAAAGATCACAACAGGATACATTTTTACCCACCTCTAAAGTTTACCTCCCATAAATCCTGGTTGTCTCACATGACGGACTCCTCCTGTTCAGCAGGAAGCTCCGTTCCTCCTCAGTCCTTCAGATTCGATCCGCTCACACAGATCCTGCATAGTACTGCTGTACAGTAGGAGATGTGGTTCACTCCGCGTCTCTCCAGCAGAATGGCACAGGTGGGGTGGCATGCTGTTGCTACCTTCAGGTGATTTAGGAAATATCGCGATCCGTCCAGGCGCTCAGAGGCAGACGAGAATAGGAAAGATTGCGGTGTAGCTGCTCTCCCTTCAGCAGGATGAGGGACCGAGAGAAGATAACAGCATCGGTGATATCAGGATGTTTTGCGCTGTTTTCTGCTTATCTGATCATTTCATGCTGATAGTTTAAAACCTAATGGAGTCATTAAAATTCGTGGCTGCGCAGATTCTGCTGAAGCTTGTAAAAGTCTTCATGCATGTGCAGTTTCTTGTAAAAAAAAATAATTCATGCCAGATAACGACAGCATGTTTTGTTTGTTTGTTTGTTTATATGGAATTTCATGTGAAAGACCAACACAAAGTACACCACATTCCACACTTTTCAGAATTTCAGACACCTCAACAAAAATCTCAATTTTATGGAAAAAACGTGTGTGTGTGTGTGTGTGGGTGGGTGTGTGTGTGTGCGTGTGTGTGTGTGCGTGTGTGTGTGTGTTATTTTGGCAATGACTTAAAGATGGCCATACACTGTAAAATCTAATTAATTGGTCTCGTGCAAATCTGGTACCAGAATTATTTTTAGCAAAGTAATCATAAAATCAGCAAGTGAGAAAAGCCTACTTATTTTAAATATTCAACACTAAATCAGTACAAAAACGTATTTTCTTTTAAACCTTAATGCAGACCGCTTACCAAATTTAACTCCTCTGAAAATTACTAAATGCCTAAAACGTCACAACTTCACTTAAATTAAACAAACCAATTTCCTTAAATGGGTTCTTGTCCTCTCTCCCTCTCTCTCTGTCTCTCTCTGTCTCTCTCTGTCTCTCTCTCTATTTCTATCTCCATCTCGCTTTTTTCTCTTACATTTCTTGTCTATTTTAGCTGTTACATAAAAAGCACCACAAAAATTGATTCAAAACATAGTCAGATTTAGTTAAAGACTTCACCCATTCTTTGTTAAAAGTTTAATTTATGTTCTGTTGACTTTATGTTCATAAATTTTGGTTTAGTACTAATCTCTAAGCATGCATTTATTCCACCAAAAACAGCAAAAATTCTGCTCATCCTGCATTAAAATAGAGGAGATTCTGATTTAACCCTTCCTCTCCTTAACAAATGAATTTGAACAAATGAATAAAAGTGTCATGAGGATAGAGCCTTGTGGAACCCCACACATGGTCATGGTTCATCTAGATCAGAGATGTCCAAACTTTTTCTCATATGGACCAAAATCATCAAGTCAAAAGTACAAATGGGCCAAAAACTATAAGTATTCTAAAAGCTAACGCTATAAAAATTTTTAAAAATGCAGTCAATTTCTTTTATCTGCTCAAGAATAAACCCAGAATGCAATATTTTAATAAATTAAAGTAGAAAAACAATGTGTATAGCATTGTTGAGCCAAAATTTTAAAAGCAGTTTTGCAGGTTTGGTTTGCATCATTAAAAGGAAAATATATTCAATGTGCAAATTCTTTGAGACTCATTTGGAAAACATGTACACACAAAATGTGTCTATTTTCAGCTCCAGAACAGTATTTAGGTCATTTGCTCTGAAAACACCTGCTGTGTTTGGTCAAGCTTAATAAATTGATCAAATGCAGATTTGGGTGCATTAAAGTTTGTTTAGAGTAAAAGTCCCTGGATGCATGTGGTCAGATTCACTATGCAATTAAAAAAAATGCTAAAAGGCTGGATTAATATTTGATGTTATGCCTAACTTGGGTTTTTTCTCTCATAATTTTGTCCTGATAAATTAAATACCATCTCTGCCAACCACCTTTGCTTGTGGATCAAAGTAGTTTCATTCTCAAACTTCAATCAGGGGCCACAGAATGAAAAACTGAATGAATCTGGCACATCACCAAAAACAATCACATCCTGTTTTTGTCTATCAATCTGTGTGTTGAAATTAGCTGCCTCAAACACTGTACTGGGATCCGGTGATGAAGGAAATGGATGGACCATAATTGTTTTATCATTGCAAGTTCACCTTTGAACAGATGTGCACTTGTGACCCCTATCTAGAGTTTTAGTGGTAAACTTGGCTGAAGCGAACGTCTTCCCGAACATGTGGCCAACAGCTAAACCCGACACCATGCTGGGAGGGGGCTTCCAAAAAAATGCCAGAGCAAAGAGAGGGGCAGTTGAGCCAGAGCAAGAATGTGAGAATTCTTACCTAACGTCCGTTCAGCATTGGCTCATTAAAGTCACATATGCCCACAGGCTGAGTAAACGAAGGAGACCTATGGGCTTGCTGGGCAGATTTGTGGAACAGAGGGAAGGATGGAAGAAGAAAACAAGCCTTTTGTGTTCGAGAGTGAGTGTGTAATATTCCAGCTGTCTTCTTTAAATGATGCTCTGTTTGTTCTCTCTCGGAGTTTTGTCCTGTGCGCTATCTGAGGCTGCAATTTTCTTTCATAGGCTTGCTCTCTGATCTGCCTGTAAAGCTTTAATTGAATTCAGGTCAGGTGATGCCCTGGGCGGCTTCCACTGCTTTGATCTCACAAAGTGTTTGCAGTCCTGCCTAGCTTGGGTCAGGTCTTTCTGCCTTATAGACCCTATATAGTGGTATAGTGGGGGAACTCTACCCCCTGAACAACAGATTAAATCCACCACGCAATGGGAATTTAATATAATCTGAAGTTGCTAAGCATAGGAGAGGGAATTGTACCTTTCCAAGGATGCAGTCTAACATGTTTGCAGACCTAAGCAGAGAGGGTATTAAACCCAAACAGCTTCAGATGACTCGCAGTGCAGAGTACGCAAACACCTTCCTTATTCTAACTTCAAGCAAGCTGTTCACATGACTCAAGTTTACAATAAAGGCAAAAACAAATTCAGTATATCAGTTTTTTTTTTAACTAGAAGAAGACCATTGTTAAGTAAGAAGTTTCAAACTGAGAATCTGTTAATCCATAAATTTATCGTAAAAACAAAGTGATCATATTTCTCTTGTCTGGGGTTTATTAATGAGCACAGTTAGGATGTCAGTAACGCATCACCTGACACAACCAAAACAAGCAGAAGTGTCTGTGTCGTGTTCTCCCAGGATGCCCCCGCAACCCACTACGGGGGAGACAGAAGGACTCTGGCTGAAATAACATCACTGTTGGATGTCGTCTCTTCATGCATGAAGCTGTTGCTGAACTGCAGAGCTGCTTCAGTGACAGACTGCTGCATCCTGAGTGAACAAAGCAGCGTTACCTCAGATCCTTCCTCCCTGCAGTAGCTGTCAGACTCTAGAGCCATCACTGCTCCCAACAAACTCAATAAGTGTTTACATTCCTGTTGGCACTTACATGTCTGCTGTTATTGTACATCTGCTTTTTCTGCACTGCATTGATATGTTACTGTACTGTAATTTATTGGTTTCACAACTGGTGACTGCATTCAAACTCAAAAATACTTTACTGATCCCAAAGGGAAATAAAGTGTTGTTGTAACTCATATCAATTCAGATTCCTCAAGTAGTGACTGTAGATAGTGATGCTTTCTTGTAACAGTCTGTATTGCAGTGAATCTGAAGAAGCCTCTGACTGAAGACGTTCTGTTTTCCCAAGATGGTCTCATGAAGAGGTTGGTAAGTGTTGTCCATCATTTTCTTGGTTTAATGAAGAATACTTCTTTGCATCATCAATGTATGATGTTTTTTTTAATGTTTTTATGAAGTAAACCACTTTGAACTGCCTTGTTGAAGAAATGTTCTAAATAAACTTGATCAGTTGTATTATAAATACTCAGTTGCTCAATACACATGCACATCACATACATCAAAAATGTCATACTATTCAGTTGCATCCCATGTGGGATATTAAAGGACATTTATATTATCTTCTATATCTGGCTATAATTGATCAATCCTGTTATCTAAAGGATCATCAGCCAAACATCAGCACCAGGCAGGTTGCATTCTGGGTACATTTACTGTTCGCTGGCTGAATCCTCTGCAGTTTCACCTCAGTAAGAAATCACTCCCATCTTCTTAACATCTCTAAGAATTGTTCTTATCTCTAATGAAAACACAAAAAACTTTGCATCCTACAACTTGGAACCAGAATAAGTAAAAATAGCGGCACCAAGCCTGAATCCATTCATTAAATTTTGATTTAACAATTTAGAAGAGAGATTTATCCAGACAATTCTTCCTTGGATCTTTCAAATGACTATTAAATGAAAGCTGTCATCTGTAACTTTATTAACTAGGAATTTGAAATCTCAACCCCAGCTTTTTGGTTTCACATCAGACTTTTTTTTTTTTTTTTTTTTTTAGTTTAATGCTTCACTGTGTAAATCACATTTTGTTCTCTGCATTACACTGAATTTTGTTCATTGTACTTGACTGTTAAAATCAGATGCTCTGAATGTACAACATTCCCTTCTGCTTTTGATTCAAAGTTACTCTGACAGGAAATTCATCCCTAAGATTGATGTGTTGGGAGCGAAGCCAATTTCTGAAATTCTATTAAATCCAAAATTATTTTTAAATCTCCTTTAGAAACAACTTGATTGTGATAGCCAGAGACAGAGAACATGCAATGTTAGGTCAACTGGACTTGAATACCAATGAATATTTTTTTTTCTTCTAGGCATAAAAGTCAGGATGACCGGAGCACATTTGAATGCGAGTCAGATAATACTAATCAGTATAGTATCCTGGGCACGTTAGTTTGGACAGAGAGGTGTGGTCAATAACAGTGTGAATTGAGATGAACAGTCGAAGTGGGAATAATAAATCAGTCTCAAGACTTGGTGCAGAAAGAATGAGCTTGAGTTTATGATGTTTTGGTAAGGAGTGGAAGTGGAACAAGCTGATCGTAAACTGTTTTTATTTGTTCACCTGACTTGATACCAGGGTGACTTATTGACCTAGGAGTTTGGCAATGAGGCCTGATGTGAAGGAACAAGTTACTACGCTGATCTGAAATCCTTCTGATTGAATTCGGGAGACAAAGAGGACAGAATCGTTTTCATCCTCATTCTGCTGATGGGAACGATTCGGTAACTCACTTTAACTGCCTTTTCTGCAGGTTCCTTTAAATGTTCTGCTCCACAGTGCTATGCAAATGAGACATGTTATAGGGTTGATGTCTAATGTACACTTCAAATTCTGCACATTTGTGTCATTTCAGGCTTCTCTGTATTGAAAAAGTAAAAAAGACAAAAGCTGTTCTAAAGACAGAGGTCTCTTAAACGTTAAATGATTATTAACAGAGAAGTTTTCAACAAGACACATGCAGAAATGGGTTGAGATTAAAAAGGCGGCATTCTGTGCTTGAGGTGATTTTGTAAAATGTCATAATTTACAGGAGTGAGGACTGCAGAATGATCTCAGCATTACTGAACAGGAAATCCAATTTCAGGTGGCCTTTTTATTTGAATATACCCTCCCGACACTGGAATAAAAGCCCTGCTAATGTATCAGTTAGACGATCCTCTCTTTGCTCTTGAAGGAACACGTTAAGTTTGTGCGAAGCATTTTAAAATGTTACGATATTTTTGTAGAATCCTCATGGGGAAGTATAGCTAGTGTCAAACTCTTTCATAACATCATGTCAGGGATTAGTCCTAAAGTAACTCCTTACTTCCTTTGTGTTGTTTTTTCTTGTTGTATTTGTGGGAAATTACCTTCCTAATTCCAATTTTCTTCACAATGACTTTAAGTGAGCTCCTCTCACATTTTACAGCTGACCATTTTACTGGGAGCCCCGATGTAGGAAGCATTATTCTACTGCAGTTCATCTGTAATACAGCTCTCTCCCTGAGCACTGAACTTAAAATGCCCTTTATAAAGCAGATTAATTATCGGGGAAACACCTCCGTCCTCTTTGCCCCGGTTGTTTCACAGGACGAAGATTTGAACTCAGCAGAGGATAATTTGATGTAATCCATCCGTTTTGTAACTATATCTACCTGAGTCTAAACAATTATTATTATAAATATGAACAGAAATGCATCAAATTTAAAGGGTCATCTGGTAAATATGTGCACAGCATACAGGGTTAAAAGTAAATCAGTAGCTGTGTTTCCATTACAAATGTGCTTACATTTTTGTTTATATTCTGCTAATGTTAAAGAAACACAATTTCACAGTTGTGGTGTTTACATTAAATAAGAAATTAAATTAACATCACATGTAAATAACAATGTGATTAGTCATTAAAAATCATGGTAGAGATAGATATGGACAGTCATATGAAATATAATCATAATTAATCCTTGGTGCTTACGCTCATCATCTATCATTCACCAGAGACGTCAGCATTTTATTCAGGCTTTGGAGCAGTTTCACTGAACTAAGTTTTGGGGAAACTGCAGTTTGTGATTTTACATTAGAGCTGCGGATTCAACACGTTGGAATGACTCACATCATTTTATGAACAGTGATGCTGTGAGAGCTCTGGTGGAGCCAGCTGCACATTGTCTGGAAAACACCAGAACAAACCGCCGTCCTCCTTCTACTTGCTTTTGATCACGTGACTCATCTGATGCGAAAAAAAGTGTCTCCATTGAAGTTTTGTGATATATGTGTCAAAAAATGAGTTTTTTTTAATTGTCATGTGTTTTTTAATTTTTTTTGGCACAGATTTATTTGCATTATTTCCATTTGCAGAATTTTAGGGTTTATGGAAATGTTGCTAATGTTTCTCTGACCCCACGATGCCGTTCTTTGCTGTAGTTCTCCAACAAAGAGTTGGAGATTTTTTAAAATTATTTTTACCTCTGTTAGCATCCTGCTCAGAGGGCGTGGTAGCAGCACAGCAAAATTTAGCTGTATTGAAACGTCCAGATCAGACAAACAATGTCCTCTCCTTAGCCTGTGACTAATGTCTTAAGCTCTGTGTTTCCTGCAACTTGAAAGTGGAGGGAGATTAGGGAGATATATAAGTGATTAGTATTTCTGCCTTCAGCACCAGAGCACCTAGGTATCTGTTTCCCCACCGTCATATCAGCGCAGATAGAATCTGAATCCTGAGGCAGAGCTTAACTGTAAGCGAGATGGGAATAACTGAGCCTCCGTCCTCATGTACATAAACTGACCATTCAACAGGAGGCGGCTGCTGCTGCGGCTCTCTGGGGAACCAGACCTTTGCAATATTGCACATTTCACAAAAGCCAGAGCTTTTCATATTCAGCTTTAGCCTTTTACATAATAGAACTGCTGCTAGTTGAATTGAAGAAATTTAAATGAAATCATAAAAAACTATTGACATTCTCTTCCCAGCCCTGAAGCGAAAGACAAACTGCTGTGCTCTGAAAATAGTTTTCCATCCCCTGAGACGCCTCAAGCAAGGCAAGAGATTAGCTTACTGAAGCCCCTTTCTGTAATTACCTAAAAGATGACACAAAAATACACTGAGCTATATCTGGAGCAACCTGTTTGGAGAGTTAACACTCCTGCATTATTTACTGGAGCTGCTGTCTTGAGAGAGCGCGCGAGTGCAAGGTAGAATCACGGAGAGTTGTTCTAAGTCCTCGGGGAAATTAATAAGCTCCTTTTCCTCCTTTAAACTCTACATTTGACTTGGATTGCTTTGCAGTTAGCTACAATAGCCCGTAGTCCAAATAAGGTTGTGCTCCCATGAGATGGACTCAGATGGATCGCGGTTGTAATTCACCGCTTTGTTTGCTTTATGGTTCTAAAAAAAAAAGGAAATCAAAGTCCATGTTGCTCTCAAGTAAAGGGAGGGCACTGGTGATCATTTATGTTTTTAAGAAGGAATGTCTGCTTTTTTTCCAGTCTTTCTTATCCCTCTCACGTCAGTATGACAGAGAATGAGGCAGAGATGGATGGTGGCGTTATCTTAAACTTGTGCAGGGGGTTCCAGTTGTAAAGCAGTATTCCCTTTGAGGCAGCATGTTGGCTTCAGACACCTCTAAAAATACAGCTCTCTGTATCCAGCAGAATAATAAGCTGGACTCATATATTCACTTATATATTAACCACAGCAGAGTCTCTGGAAAACAAAATCTGTCTTTGTTGTGAAGTGGAAGGAAAATGATACAGGGTTTTGATATATATTACCGATTATGATCCAAAGAGTGTTGGGTGCTTTTGTATTTATCCCCTTTATTCTGATTCAGTTGGCTTCAGAGGTTAGTTGAGGTAAACAGAGTCAATTTAAGATGAATTAATAGTCAGTTTGAACGCAGCTGTTCTTAAAAGGCCTTAGCTTTCTACCAGATAACATCAGTTTTATGGTAGAAAATATTAGTGATCAAACAAGAAGAACCAAGGGACACAGGTAGAGAAAATAAAAAAAATAGATTAAGGCATAACAGTAAAACCACAAAGATATACTGAAAAAATAAAAAAAAGAATGGAGCTCCAACTTCAAAATATTTTAGTTAATTTGTTGCATGTAATCAAGTTTGTCAAACTTACTTTATTTATGTTTGTTCAACATGACAAATTAATAAACTTAATACATGTACTTAGTTAATTTGATTACTTGTAACAAATTTTTAGATGGATCACCTGTTTTCTTTCTTCAGTGCATGGAAAGGGATGGCATTATGCAGAGAGAGCCAATGGAGGAGCTGCAGAGACGCACAGCTAAATGTGGCCTTCATGGAAAAGAAAAAAAATGTAAATGTAAAAAGTGGAAAATGGAAGGTAAAACTTCACTGAAACAATGACTTAGATAGCAATTATTTTTGAAAGACTGCAATCAAACGCAGCACTAAACATTCCCTTCTGACACAGTTTCTCTCAATTCTCACCTCCCTTCAGTGCTCCATCTGGAATTTCTCCCATTGAGTGGGATTTCTCCAGATAAAGTTTAATTGGGCCAATAAGCGAACAGAAGGAGTAGTTGTGAACATTGATGCTGATTTTTTGTGACATTTTAGAATCGTAATCTGCCTTTAATAGGGTTGTAGTTTGGTATCGGAGGAAAAGAGTGAAGGCATTCAGTCGTGTCAGGCACACTTCCAAATACTAAGGTATTAAAGCCAGAGCTGAAGGACTGTTTAAGCCATTTCATTACTGGCAAAAATGTTGTGACCTTTCAACTTAAAATCAGATCCAGTTTAAAACTTAAACAGAGTTCACGCCTCCAGCAAATCACAGTTTCCTCAATGCTGAGGGTCCAGATCATCTGGATGAAGCAACACGTAGAACAAGGGGGCAGGTCGCCAGTCCAACACAGATTCTGTATTCAGCAAACTGTTTGGACACAGTTTTCTGGAAACATAATCACATAAAATAAAGAATTAAAATGCTTTCATTGAAATTCTCTTTTGTTTTATTTTTTTCTTTTTTAAACTTTTTTAAGATTCTGCTTTAGGTTGACACTCGTTTTGCTTTGGTTTTCATATTTGATTCAAGGCATATTACTTTCTGTGGGACCATCAGCATGAAAGCAGGCAAGTATAGTTGCCAATAATACATGCACCCAGGCATTCAGTTAAAAAAAAAAAAAAAAAAAAAAGAAAACTGTTATTTGGTTTGTTCATTGAGCTGGGATAAGGTGCAGCAGCTTTTCCAGCCCCCCAGGAAACCTTCCCTCTGTTCCTCAGTCTGAACTGCGCTGTGCTCATTCACTGACTGGAGCAGATGGCCTGGGAAGATAATGGCCCGTCTTTGAGGAGTACTAAACCTACCATGACTGCTTACATATGCAGAGCAGCCTGTCAGAGCAGCGTGGAGCACAGAACTAGACTGACGTAGAATAAATTGTCAGGGTTGTTCTGTTGTCTGCCGGGTAAATATTATTTTTGCGCGCATGCAGGGGAGCACGTCAACATACAGTTTTCTGATTAAATAATCTCCGATACGGTTCCCCCCAACCCCTCCAAGAGGACAGCTCTTTGATGTGACGCGGCAAAAAAAAAAGAAAAGAAAAAAAACAAAAAACAAAGAAAAGGCACATTGCAGGATAAATCAACAATTGAACACAGCATTTCCTGATATTTTAGATGTGCTATATCCCACCAATCATTTTCTTCCTTGCTAAATCCTAATCCCACAGAAACTGTGTCGGGATTATACACAAAAGGCACATTTTGGACATGGATTTTCATGGCCGGATTAGTAAAGTCTTGTAATAAGAGGCCGGCGTTTTGCAGGGAAACCTCTGTCTCCTTTTTTTTTTTTTATTGCCGCAGTGAATGCAATAATGCTGAGCTCTACTTCATGTTAACACACATTATCTCCCTCGCCGGGACAGCGGATGATTTCTCATTACTGTTGATGCCGGGAATTTGTACGTATCGGCAAGAAACAGATGTCTACGTCAGGGACACGCTGCTTCACACAGGACAGCTTCACGTGTCAACAAGCTACTCAAACAACCCGGAGCAAAATGCGGTGTCCGCCGGCGTGGCGCTTTCAGACGGTGATACTTTGGCCTGGGCTGCTTCAAACCCTGAGGATGCTGCTTGGTTTGATCATCTCACTGCCCAGACTTCACTCACACTGACTGGTGTCCGCAAAAATAAACCGCAGCTACAAACAAAACCATTAACCATTGACCAAGTGAGCAAATATATTCGTACACTTGAAATAAAACACAGCTAACTTACAAGCAACTTTTCAGCAAATAATAACGGTTAGTAATTTCTTTCCAAAAGATGTTTTAGGCAAAAAAAAAAATAAAATAAAATAAAATAAATAAATCGCAAAAAATGTATTGGTAATTATTTTAGGAAGGTGGCGATATAAGAGCTCATTTAAAGTTAATAATTCCTTAATATTGATTAAAAAGTATTTGCTCCATTGGCAGATTGTTTCACTTATTACAAGACATTTTTCACAGTGAGAGAACCAACATTTACTTTTTTAAAGTACTCACTAGTCTTACCAAACATGGAGAACCAACATCGAGTTTTATCAAAACACGAATCCAGAGAAATCCCTACTAGTTTCTAAATTATGTACTTATTCTTATTAAACATGAGGAACCAATATTTAGTTTTGTACTTTTACATTTTTGTCTTTCTTTTGGTTTTGTTATTTTGTTTGTATTTCCTCCTGTAAAGCACTTTGAACAGCCTTGTTGCTGAAAATGTGTTATATAAATAAAATTACCTTTCCTTAATGGAACTAGTACTTTTTCATCCACATTAAGGAATTATTGACTTAGAACAAGCTCTTATCTTGCCAAAAAGTTACTGGTAAGTTAGTTTTGTCTTTTACACTAGAAACTAGATCTAAAATACTTTATTGTTTTTGTGGAGTTGACTTCATGTTACTTTGTGTTTATTTTACACGTGCTTATCTAGCAGGAGCAGTGATAGCATTCCTGAGATTATTGTGTAACTTTTATATATAACACATATGAGTAATTTTACCTTAAGCACATGGGGAGAAAGACCCAGAATTCCAAGAATCTCAACAAAGTAACTTTTATTTTCCTTAGAAGTCCCAAGTTAAGCATGGCAGGTTGGAATCTGGTCTGTCAAGGGAAATGCAGTCTTTCAGCGTGTATAAAAAGTATTCATCCTCTTGGACATTTAACCTTTTTTATTGCTTTTACTAATCATTCATGATCAACAAAATCTGGCTTAAGCAAAAAAAAAAGAAATAGATTAGCCTCCTTTAATGTCAAAGTAAAAACATTTTATCTTTTACAGAGAAATGACAGTTTAGATTTACCTGGGTATTTCGGGTCGTCGTGTTGCTGCAAAATAAGAAGCCATAGTTCTCTTACAAATGGATTTTCCAAAATTGTTCTACATTCATTTCAGCTCTCAGGGCTGCTGAGAAGTTTCCAAAAAGTCTGATGCTGCCACCGCCAGAATTCACCATGGTAATGGTGTGTTTGTGATGCTGTTGGCTAAAAAGCTAAATTCTGGTGTCATCAGACAGAAGAACTTTCTTCTGCTTGACCGTACATTCTCCCATATGCCTTTAGGCAAATTCTAATCAAGCTTTAACATGAGTTTTCTTCAACTAACTGCCTCTCTCCCAAAATGCTTTGACAGCAAAGAACCTGGGCAGCAGTAGCTGGTCACCCAGTGTGTGAGGACGGCCTGATCTAGGCACTGTATTTCTTTCATTTCTTGATGACAGATTTAGCTGAACTCCAGGGAATGTTTGGTGGCTTAGAGAATTTGAAGCATGAAAACATGTAATTTGAGCCTAGATACACCAGAAATTTGCAATGAAATGATTTTCAAATGTTTGTCATACATGCCTGTCCATTTAAAACAATTATTACCGATAACTTTAGAGAAATCCAAGTGAACTCCTCAGACAGTGGAAAACACTCCAGTAGTTGAATTAAAACAACATTGTAAGACAGAATGTGAGTTACCAGGATGGCGTACGGCCTTATTAGGTTTTTGGGAGTAATCAGTTTTTGACAACGAGAATTTATTTTCATAAATGAAATCATCACTTGAAAGCTGCTTTTGGGATTTACTCACTTTACTTACTTTGTTTATATTACAATTTATTTATGACTTGAGAACAGGAAAAAATGTGTATATTCTCGAGGTCCATGACCATATTGTTCATTCAGCCTCGGTAATTTTCTTCAAACTTAGTAGCATGTGTAATTCACTTTCCATTTTTTTTTTCAGGATGTCAAAAGATTTCCTTCAAATCCACTCGACTGTAAAAATACAGCATATAATCACGGTTAAAGCTTTCCCCTTTTGGAAGCAATCTCCCTCCTGCGTGCCGAGGAACTGTGACTGATAACCGGAGCACATTGTGGAAGAGAGGCAGTCTGTAACCACCTGACTGTAGGGACATTATAATGATAAGCTTATTGAAGAGGTAAAGTCATGACTTTTCTATCCCTGCTTTAACGCTTTTTTATAAGCTCCCTCCTTTGCCCGGGCACTTTTGATCAGAGCTGAAGTAATACTTTCTTTCTTTTTTTTTTTTCTACATTAGCATTCTTCTATAAGTACAGTTTCATGGTCGCCATGAAAGATGTGTTATTATGGTGTATTATGTGCATAAAACTGACAGGACATCAGTTCTGTTTCTCCTCACTGACTTGCAGGTGGAACATTTTGCTTTGTTGGCAAATAATCTGCCCTAAGGACATGTAGAGACAGGCAGGCCCGAGCTGCATTATTATATGCTAGCATGTTCCTTTTTGGTGGAATGCTGGTCTGCTTCACAATGGAAACATTTTATATGTGGCAAGTTAACTTGTTATTAGACAAAGAGTTTAATTGGTATGCACTTTGCACGCTTACATTTCCTCCGTTAAGCTCCGAACTGGGAAGCAGTGCCATGAGAGAGATGCAAATCAGCAGAGCAGCAGGCGGAGAGTGACATTCATCAATGTTTCATGACCTCCATCTATTTCAGAGGCAAACTGGCAAATTCAGAGCAGAGAAACATTAGCAAGAACCACATGCATGCATAAAGCCAGGCCGGAGCTCCGAGGGTCGTAATAATTGCCTGAATTAGTATATTTTCTTTTTTTAACATTTAGAAGGATAAAAACAGTCTGATTAAATAAATCATTCAGGAGGTTTTTGTCCATGCAGAAGCCTGAATGCTCATCTCTCCTTGCTCCATTAGATACCATGAGGTGAAGTCTGTTTGTGTCCAGGGCTCAAGGGTTGTTGTACTTTTATTAGTTTTCACCCTCAAAGTCTGACATTGCATCCACCGTCTGCTGGGGCGTCGACAGCAGACAGGTCTTGATTCAGTTATTCAGACAGGAGATAGATACATTTCCTTCTGTGTTTAAACTAGTTTTTTGAGATGTTAGAATGGTCCTCAGTGTCTGGATCAAGCAAGAGACCTGAGGCAGAGAAAAGGTGCAGAGCCACTGAGTGACCTTCACAAGTGACCTGGCGTCTCAGCAGCAGTCTCTCAGTGCTTCAGGCTGACCGTTACAGTCCACCAGCCCTCCCATTAGCAGACCCACCATGAAACATGGCAAACAAAATACATACACACACAAGAAAACTTCCACAAACATAGCTGAACCATCAAAAATAACAAATGCTGACAAATATTATTTATCACTAAGCACCTCTAAAAGCACATTTCTCTAGATATAAATCTGACAGTAGTCTCTGACTACTCTGAGGAGTAGGGATTCCATGGTAGATGTCAGAAAAACCTCCAAGCTGCTTTAGTAAGAGAGCCAGATAGAGAAACAAGACATTCCTCTCATCAAGTAAACTTCCCTGCTCATTCTGAGGCATTAGAAGGTGATTTCAGAACAGAAAGGATATGCAGTCCTTCAAGCAACTTCAGGGTTCCGTCCAAAGCGCTGATACCTTGGTGGCATTCTGATCAGGTACCCAAAATTGCCTCTGTAATCTAATTTTGGAAGAGCAGAGGCTCTGCTTTGACCTCCTCCCCAAAGACAGAGCTCCTCACCTTGTTTCTGTAGCTGACCAGACACACACAAGAGGAAACACATTTAAGCAGCTTGTATCCAATATTTTGCTCCTCCGGTCTTGATCCATAAGCTTTGCTTTTCCCCCCCTCACCCATTTCTTCACCATGAAGGAAGGGAGATGTGCCTGCAATAGCAGATTACTCACCTTTCTAATAATAATAGTTAGTAATTGACTTTAGGCTTCTCTCAATTAACAAAGGGTCATGTTACCTGTGCGGCCATTTAAGAACAGGTCCTATATTCCTATATGTCTGTCTGCTGTCATTTCTAGTTTCAGCTCATCCAGAAGATACTCAGACAATGAATGAATGAATGAATGAATGAATGAATCAAGTTTTTTGTATAGAAAATTTCAGCAAGAAAGCAGTTTAAAGTGCTTTACGTCATCAAAACAAACATCATACAGTCAGCAATTGGGAAATCAGTCCCAGACATTACATTTTGTCAACAGGAAATAGTATGAGGTGTAGGAAAGCACAATATTATGGGCATGATATGGCAGCTGTAAAATTTAATATCAGACATCAGCCATTCCATTAGAAATAATTCACCATAAAAAAGACATTGTTTTTATGTGACAAACCAGTGACAATCCTAAGAAACTGTTAAGTTTTAATGCATGATTCATGTCACCGGTGGATACAAAAACCGGATGAAGCCGATACATTGAAGCAAAATATCAACATTGCTGTCTGAGTGCATTTTCACATAAAACACAACCACAGAGTTCTGACCAATCACACAACACTTGGCACAAAGCTCTGGGCGAAATAGTTCCACCCGAGCCAGAGGAGGACGCCTTCCTGTGAACAATATGACTCAATTTTTCGACAAACAACAAATAAGAACTAACCTTAACTTTGACACGTCGGGAAAAATGTAGCAGAGCCTTTATTGTTATGAGTCTTGATGAAATTTAAAAGTTTTTCTGTTTCCTGAATGGATTCTGGTCAGAAACCTAACCTACAGTGTCCGACTCAATTTGGTTTACAGTAGAATCCCTCTTTACTAGTTTGCTACACTTCATAGAAAAGTAACACCAGGCATATGTATTTGATTTTTTTTTATTATTTTTGTCAAATAATAACTGTTTATAACCAAAGTAGAGTCTGTGTGTAGCTTGAGAGGTAAACTGACAGCTTTACCTTACAATTATTTACATCACCTATATCTCTATGCACACACACGTCCTATGAGCCTACCTCCTTCTTCATTCTACTCCCACTAGCAAGCAAGAAACTTTAGGAAAGTTCAGTTTGGTCCCAAGTAAAAGTTTTTTAATGTATTTTTCAGCTGTACACCTAAAGTTGAAATCCCCTTCTACTTTCACACTGAACTGCAAACCCAAATTGGAAATCCAAGCTTGCAGTTTGCGACTTAGACTTGAGTCACTCTTAAGTTGTCAGAAATAAAGACTTCAGACACATGACCAAATTACTTGAGACTTAAGTTTAACTTGTAGATTAGGACCAGAGCTATAAACAATCTTTATTCAATGTGAAAGTCAGCTGATATGAGTTGACAGTTTGAGTCATTATTGGTGCCTCCCTCTAAATGTTTTTTCATGTCTGGTTATCATGCATATATATTTTTTTAACAATGGTATATGGTATCTTCCAACGACAATAGCTATAGGTAGCTACTAAGATTGTTTTTATTTATATTGCCTGAATTTATATCCAATTGTACCACTAAGCTGATCATTTTGCAAAATAGTACTTGTGGTTTTAGGAGAAAAAAACAGTTTTCTAACAGTGTATTAATTAAATGTCACAAACTTGGATTTCTGTAAATTGAATAATAAACATCAATAAGAGT
>NW_015112717.1:252701-261221 GCF_001443285.1 Poecilia latipinna
GTAAGTTGAACATTTCGTCTTCATTGTGTAAAATTCTCTGCTCTTTTCTGTCCTGAGGGAATCTCTCCTCCTGCTCTTCTCATTGATCAGATTCTCTGGAAACTGATCCAGATGTGAGAACAAGTCCTGCATTTTGATGCTCATGTTGCTCCATAGTTCTGAAGGTTGACCTGTTTGAGCAAAACCAATGTGATTTTTGGATTCAGCACATCAACATGACCCTAAAACAGTTGGTAAACTGTATGAATAAATATTTCTGCAGAGCTGAAGGGCAAAGTTTACGGAAATATTTGTGTAGTCCCTTGTCCAGTGAACCAGGATGAAAACCATATTTCTTTAAAGATTTTCTTTTTGGTTAAACTGTACTTCATTTTTAAGTGACTAACCTCTCCACAATAAGGACTCTCTAAATCCTCAGTAAAATGAACGTTGCTACAGTATTTTCCTTTCTGTAATGTTCAAATCACATTCATCTCTTTCTAACTTACCTCTTCCTCAGAGCTGTGATTAGCTATTTAGCAGAAATTAGACTGGCTCTAATTTGCTAATGCATACACACATAACGCCACTGCTGACTCAGCACACACATCGAGCCAATGTGAAGCTACACTGTACTGTACTCATACATCACACAGCACAGTGCATAAGATTTGAATAAACCTCCATTGCAAGAAGAACAAGTCAGTACAGTCAAATGTCATCGTCTTCTGACTTGCAAAACTCAAAAGTTCACTGACGTTTTTATTTATTTATTTTTTCCTTTTTGCTTATCTAATAACAATCACCTCTCAAGTGTACGACCTTTCTGAGAACAGGGATCAATATAGCGTGCCATAAAGCTGCAAGCTACCCACTGTTTACCTTAGCGTATCATTCACCCATTTAAAAAGGTCAGCAGACTCAGTTATTCTGATAGGCAGAGAACCCTGCCCTTTCCCTTCGGATTGATCTGAAGCTTACTCCAAAATAGAGTCGGCCTGCAACGACTGTACGTCTCCTCTCTGTGCTGCTTTGAATGTGTGACAGTGCTGGTGAGCATCTATGTATATAAAGGAGTTTATAAGAGTGCTCCTTCCTTTGGTAAAGTTCATGTGTTGTAGCACTCTTCAAAGCTTTGAATCAAAACGGTGTTTTATCACCAGGCAGGTTCAGCGTCGCTTTGAAGGTCTAACGAATGCTTCTCTCTGACCGGCCCTGGTTTGTTTTGTGTGCAAAACATTGCAGAGGCTGTGGTTGTGGGGGAGTTCAGGGGGGGAAGTGCCAACAGCGGCAGCGATTGAAGTTTGGGAAGAATGAAGGCTGGGGATTAGCATGTTCAAACATAGCTGTCCTGTGTAGGCCTTGATATGGCTGCACCTGGGAACAGGCTGTGTGGCGATGGCTTCCCAGAGTCCAGCAGAATATCATCAACTAAACAACCCGTCCATTAATGAACTCATGACACTCTCTGACTGCATTTCTATTACAAATGCATGCAGGTCTTGTGCCTGGCAGCCAGTCACTCTACACTGTATCTTGTTGTTCTCTATATTCTACTATTGTCAAAAAGCTCAATTTCGCAACTGCAATGTTAAGAATAAGAAATTAAATTAGAATCACATGTGAATAAGTTTGTTCATGAGATAAATCATTAAAAATCATTGCAGCAATGGTTGTAGACAATTACATAAGATATATTCATAACTCAGCCACAGTGCTGGTGCTCATCATCTCTCATCCAACAGAGGAGACGTCAGCGTTTTATTCACGCGTTGGAGCAACAAGCCCCGCCTACTTGGGAGTGGTTACCTGTGCAGTGTTTTGGGGAAATTTGCAGTCAGCAATTTCACAGAAGAGCTATAAATTCAACATGTTAAAATTACACAACTTTTTATGAACTGTGTGAAGCTGTGAGAGCTCTAGTGGAACCATCTGCAGATTGTCCAAAAACAAACCATCATCCTCCTACTACTTCCTGTCTTCTCTGTCGTTTCCGTCAGTAGTAACATCCGGTTGTTGATGACGTGACTCGTGCCATCTCAAAAAAGATTTGCCATTGCAGTTTTGCGAAATACATCTGCTTTGATACAGCCAAAAAACCAACTCATTGCATTGCAAAAACTTCATCAAAAAACTAATTTTTCCATTAAGATAATTTGTTTTTGTAATTCCAAACGTTTTATGACCACTGATGCAAAACAGCCATGACTGGTACACCTGTATTTCTGACTTTACACAAAGTTGGTTTGTCTTTCTCTAACTGTTTGGTATAAAAACCTTCAGTCATTCTGACCTGTGCAGCTTGACACAACTCTGCAGCATGATGAAACTAATGCCTTTAGCTAGCTGCCCTTTCACTGAACACGCCGGCTGCACTGGCAGAAGTGATTCATGCTTTTGCACAGCATAGGTTAGCATTTAAACTGTGCTTATTTCAGAAAATTGCCTTGGCCCATTTAGTTTCTTTGTTATGGCAACACACTGAGCAAATGTCAGAAAGAATACACTGACTTCGAGCTCGGCTGTAATGTCAAAAGTTACGAGTGTAAGCGAGAGAGCAAAGGTAGTGAATGCTAAATGGAAAAAAATAAAACTGGTTTCTTCTCATACTATGTTTATGAAAGTGTAAAAATTTTCTTTACCAAACAATCCATTGTTCCATAAATGACCATAAGCTGATGAACCTTCCCAGTATGACTCTGTCAGATACAGTTGATTCAGTTTCACTCATCTACAACAATCACACCTGCTGTTTTATCCAGTATTTCTCTTGGGTTTTAATGTGATTGCTGATGATTAAGAACATGCAAACATTTGGTGAGCTTAGAAATCTGAATGAATTCAGAAATAATGACTTTTTTTAAACAAAATAAGTTCCAGATTAATCACAAAGCTTTTTAAGAGGAAAATTAAAACAATGAACAACATACTCTGAAGAGGAACAGTAAAGGGAATGCTAAATTTAAGACTCCCATCACATTGTTTTGATCTGCATATCAGCGTTATAGGAAGATGCACAGCTTTCCATCAATAACGCTCCACCACTGCCTTCCACTGGGCACTAATAAAGCAATTTTTAAATTTCACAGCCTACTTGAGGTTTCGTTGTTATGACATAGAAGTGCGACATGAACATTCAGACTGCAGATGCTTTGAAAACAATCATGTATTTGAATTAGTGCCACACATGGAAGTGCCACAGATTGGATATGATGATTGGAAGATGGGAAATGAGCATTTCAGACAGCAAGGGAAAAGTTGAACATAGGTTGCACTTGGGCAATAAAGATGGATTTGGTTTCAAGAAACATCCTTTGACCACCTTAGTCTCCTGAGACATTGTCACAGGGTGGCATGGATCCATGTTTTTATGCTGTTTACATCAAATCCTAAACCTTCATCAGAGTCTCGTGGCTGAAACAAAACTTGTCAAATCAGGAAATGGCTTTAATACCTGTTATTATTAAATTTTGATGTAAAACAGCTTCAGTTTTATTGCAGATCGAGGCCACAGTAATTTAACAAACAAAAAAAAGTAATTAAAAATCATTTTTATTGACCTGGATGGCACATTGGTTGATTTCATTGACAGATGTTGTTTGAAAAAAAAAAAACTATTAATACCATTTAAAAATGTTTAAAAGAAATGACTAGATACCCACTGAATACTGTGTGGGGAAGTTGTAGCCAAATGTTGAAAATTCTCAACATAGGAAATGATTGCAAGAATGTTAGGGGTGTGTAGTTAAAGTTTAGTTAGTCATAGTTAAAATGAACTTACTGCACTAAACCTCTGTTAAGATGTCAATGCTTTATATTAAATTAATCTTATAGGAACATATATTCTAACTTATTGAACTTAACTGATGTTTACAGTCTCTGGTTATGTGAAAAAAATGGAAAAGTGTCTGGTGTGGTGAAAATGCAGCTGTTCATGAAGTGGGTCTGGAATGAGACAGATGTTGGTCCTGGTTTGAACTTACTGTGCAAACCACTTCTTGATGAAGTTACACAAGAAAGGCGGAGTACGTGAAAATCAGAAGGGAAAGATGAAGCGTGTAGTGGGGGGAATTTCCGAGATATTTAAATCCAATATTTTTTTAAGGGATCAGATATACATAAATTAATGTCAGGCAGAATTCCAACAGAGCGAGAAAATGATAAAGTAAGATAGTACAATTGACAGACTGCTGTGACTAATCTCAGGAAAAGCTTTCATCTACCATTTTTGAGCCCGCAGCATATTTCAGGTGAATTAATGCAAGAGAGGGGAAAAAAAAAGAAAAAAAAAAAACCTGACAATTTTACACCATCTTTCTCAGAGTTGGAAAACGACAGACTATTTTCCACCATGCAAAGCTTCCTTTAGGGAGGACTTTAAAAGGTTCTGATACATTTCTAATGACAGAACACATAGTTAAATATAGACATTAAAAAACACGCATGCCGGTGAAGAGTTCTCCCAGGAGACGTAATAAGTCAGCATGTTTAGTTTCTTAATATAATTGATGAAATGCTGTTTTACTCATAACTGTTTTGATGCCGTGCTCTGTGATGTTCTTGGAACAAAATGCTGCTACAGTCAGGCCCCCTGCAGAGAGAAGATGTTTCAAATATCTGTCAAAGTAGGGGAGGGGGAAAAAAAATGACATTTTTTTCTCCTCTTCCTCCCGCTCTTGTCAGCCGGAAATAACAAGGGGAATATTCCATCACTTGTCTCATTTTCTTGGCCTGCCCCATGCTCTTCCCAGGCAGGGAAATGCCAATAAAAGAATATTGAACCAGATAACACAGTATGACAGTGTTGCTTTAGTGAGGTGTCAGTGACATTACAGAGGATTGCTCCCGAAAGTGGAAAATCCAATCTGCCTCTGATTCTCCATAGAGCTAATGCCCGGAGCCCACCGAAATGATTCATTTGAATTCTTTGATTAGTCTGCGTTTTCTCCTGACACCTCTGGAGTCAGAGGCAAACTGAGGAGATCCAGAACCTGAAGGAGGAAGACGAGAGGTCATTATACTTGGATTATATGCTGGAGATGTCATACAGTACTGAAGCGTTACAGAATTAACAAATGGATTTTACGTAGGCTGCACACAGATTAATACACAAAACAGAAACATCTGCTGCCTGAGGGAAGAATGATCGCTTACTGGTGTGAGGGAGCGAGCAGGGAAGGCTTAGAGGACACAGTAGAAATATCTTTAGTCTGTGTTTTTTTTTTTATTTTATTTAGCTCCCCAAAAAATAAAAAAAAAAAAAAAAAGTACAAAATGTAATCACTGGGCCAAAGAGGTTATAAAAAAATAACTTAACTCAAAAAGTGTCCTACAGAAAATGAAAGGTGCAAACAAAACACACACAACCGAACTCACAAAACCGATCCACTGCAAAGACACAGCAACTTATACAATGACCATTTACACCCTATTGGGGGAAACACAACTAAACATCAATGTAACCTAATAATAAAACTAAAACCTTAATCACTCCCTTTTAATAGCAAGAATTAGCTTGGTAAAAGAAACAATCCATTGCACTTCACTTTGCTTCCTACAGGGGGCCTGAACCTTCAGCAGTTGAGAATCAATTTCTTGCTGGAGGTGTGGAGTCTATTGAGATTTGAAATAGTACCCAACCTCTAACGTGACATTGGTAATGCGCCACTTAAATGCTATGAAGCTTACCGGAAATTCACATCCACCGATGCTGGTAGAAGTGAAAGAAGCTGTTTAGTTGCTAAGCTACGGTCGGACTACAATTCTAAAACGTCATCTTTCACGACTTCTTCTTCTGTTAGCTGATTGGCCCGGTAGAAATTCTACTAGAAGAAACCAAGTAAATGGGAGAAAGCCCAGACTGTACATGAAGAGAGATTTGAATCTACTGGAAAATAAAGGTAATGGCTACTTGTCCTGCTGAGTGTGTTTTCAAAGTCCTCAGCCATTGGCCATGCTTTGTTCCCAGACAGGAAGTAGTCAAATCCCTCCCAAAATATGAATAAAATCATAAAATATTATAACATCATACATTTTCAAAACCTCACAGTGCTATGACCTGCATGCTTTACAACATAACTGTTAGGTTCAGGTACAACGCAATGACATGATTATTTAACTAGACTATTTAAATACAAAACAATAGACACTAATGAGGTTAGAGTGTTGACTGGTTCTACCAGTGTGTGGCTGAGGCAACATTAAGATCTCCTAGTAGAAAGCAAAAACCATTACGGAGATGCTGAAATATTCATAAACTGTAATATAACTATTTTATCATGAGCAGTAAATAAATGATGAAAATTATAATGGCCTTTCAAACTTAGCGAAATTAAAGCAAAGATTTTGTCAAATTTCATCACAGTGAGAGAGCCGCTTACTGGCGAGCCAGCGGACGGGGCAAATATCAGCAAATCAAAATGACATTACATAGGAAATATTTTACACGGCTGCAGGGCCGAGCCGGGATGTTATTTTTATCCTCATTCATTTGGTTCCACCCGGAAAATCACCCTTGGCCAATGAGACATAGAGTCCAATCTTCAGCCCTTTTGAAATATATGGTTTATGCCCCTGGCCTGTTTTTTTTTTCTTTCTTTCCTTGTATGGGTGTCTGGGATTCTGCCATCATTAAAGAATCATGAGCATTTGGCCACAACTTATGGGGTCATGGTAGGACAAAACAAACTGCGTTTATTCATTTCACAGATGCTAATCCTATGACCCACAGGGTCGCTGGGAGGACAATGACTCTGCAATATTTGTGTGTATTTTGTGCTTTATGTTTTTCATTTTGTTTTTTTTAAGAATAAAAACAAAGTATACTTTTCAGTCTGGTAGTATATTTTTGATCAGATAATGCCATCACAAAACATTCATTTGTTTTCCTATCAAACATGCTTTGAAAAAGTATTTACATCCTTTAATTGTTTTCAGATGTTGTCACATTACATCCACAGACCGTGTACTTTATAGCAATGAGTTGGCTGGTCAATAACACAAGGCATGAAGTTAGAGTTAGATAGAAAAGGGAGATGAATGCACATCAGTGCCACACTTCTGCAGAGTTCTTCCACTTCCCAATTTTCCTATGGAATATAAACTTATCGGGACTGAATACAAACCAAGTGATACACAGATTAACATACTGAAATGAGAAATATTTTGTTAAAATCATTCAAGCAAGCAATCACGAACTTGTCATTTGTATGCTTAGTTAAGGAAAGTTGATTTTTTTTTTTTTCTGTTTTCCTCATTTCAATACTCTTCAAATATCAAGTTACATGGACCAAAGTCCTGTGGAACACCGGTTTTTAATACCAGGCAAACAGGGAAAGCTTTATTAAAGCTTTATTCGGCTGAACATATTTTCTATTGATATTGATCTTGTGTCTAAAAAAATGGACAGAACATGAATGGACATGAGTAGCTATAGAGGAGCTGCAAAGATCCAGACCTCAGGTGGGTGAATCTGTTGCCAGAGCAACCATCATTGAAATGCTTTGGTGGTAGCTTTATGCTGTTTTGCCACATAGGAATGGAAAATCTGATGGGAAGATTTAAGGAACTTCAAATTCTGGAAGAAAACCCTGTTAGAGATCAAAACCGGGTTAACTCTAGTTTAGAGGTTTACCATCCAGAAGGGCAGTGACCCCAGATATGCAGCCGAGTCACTGATGGACTTAGAGGGCCCTGACCTAAACCTGTGGTATGACTTTAAAACTGCTGTTCACAGTAACTCTATCCAATCTTGTAAAGCTTGAGCTAATTTGCAAAGAGAAAAGTGCTAAACTTTCAGTTTCCAAATGTTCGAAGCCTGAAGAGGCGCTTAACACTTGAAGTCATATTAGCAGCAAAACATGGTTTTACACAGAATTGATATATGTTTGTAGATTTGTATATGTAAAACATTTCCAAAAGCATAAATTTATTTATTTGCTTATTTATTTTTTCACTTTTCGGCTGGTTGCTTTGTGGTTGTCTATGAAAGATATTCAGGAAAACTGAAGAAGAAAGAAAGAATGTATTACAAAATCAAGTGATAAAACAAAACTTTAGAAGAACAGCATATGTGCAGTGGGATACTCAGTCCCAAAAGCTTTACTTAGACTAACCTCTGGTCATTTATCAGCAGTTTTATCTTTTTATGAGAAATATTCTTTGGGCTGTTCTGGTGGTCATAACTGCAGCCACAACTGCCAACCAAATGGGACTTTTTGATGTTTGGTGGCAATAATGTGAATTTTCCTCATTCGTTCTTTATCGCACAACAGTTTTTTCTGTCAGTGACCAAGATAGCATCCACAATCAGACAGCAGATTCTTTGTCTCTTTGTCTGCCGCTCAATGTAAGTCAGACACTTTTAATCTCAAATTCAGCTACATCAGTGATAACAGTGGACAATATCTAAAATTGTATCTTAATATTTTCTCTAAGACAAGAAAAAGAACATTAGTTACTTAAAAGTGGGGGGAAAAAATTCTGTGTTTTAATTATATTCAGTGGTGGAGAAAGTACTCAATAAATGTACTTAAGTAAAAG
>NW_015112717.1:266102-273053 GCF_001443285.1 Poecilia latipinna
ATTATATTGTTACCAAAAACGCTCAGCGCTCCCCACAGTCCACATTCATAGAGAAAGCCGCTGACTTTATTTTTTTTTTCTCCATCTCATTTATTCTTAAGCCGGTTCCTCAGCCATAAATCTTCCTCAGGCTTTAATCCTCTATTGATTCCCAAAGTTGTTAAGTAGCATTTTAGTTGCTGGGACCGTTCTAGCAGGAGACAGCAACAAATGAACTGAATTGATTCTTTTTGAATTACAAATAGGTGTTTATTGTTGGAGGTTGTAGCACATCATCTGCAATGTGCAGTTTCTTCCAAGGCGGTCTTTAAAAAAACCGTCTTATGTTGGCCGATTCCTGTAATCAGCCAACATGAAGACGCACTTTAAGCTAAAAGTGTTATCAGTGCCTTCAGCTTACTGCAATTAGCTGCCAGCCTGACTTGTCAGCCTTATGTTTTTGTTTGACAGGAGTCAATTTATCAGAGCTTGTTTGCTGGGAAAAGGCTCTCTGTAACCCCTGGAAATGGATTTAATGAGAACACTGTAACCCATCCTGACAGTAAAAGCAAAACAATATTTCCTTAAAAGCCAAAATCACTCAATGTGCTGCCCAGTTGAGTGAAATTTGTTGTTTCATCTTTGACCTCTTTTAAAAATCCGCTCCAGTGTTAATCTAAAATCTATTGATTCGCTGAGCTGCAGATAATGACAGAAAACAGTATGTGTAATTGGTTCATTTCAGCTCCCGGAAGGTCAGCGCTCTCAAAGCTGCCACTCTGTTTGCCGATGCGGCCGTTGCGTTTAATGATCAAAGACGTCGGCTCTCTGCTGCCATCAGACTTCCAGTCCAGTTAAATAGAAATGCTCTTTTCTTTTGGCAGCAGACCACCCAATCTATCCCCTAGTGAATTTTTGACAGCTTCCCCCCTAGACCAACTTCCCAACACTTGTGCCTGAAGGTGACAGGCGCATCACCATTATTTACCCTCCTACCGCCACCCGCAGTATCAGCAACTGGCTTAAAGGTCAGCAGGCTGAGTATGTCTGCACTTCAGCCGTAGGGGCTTACTGTTTTTTTTTTTTTTTTTTCTCCCAGCCCGCCTCAACATTTTTACTTCCTGGGAATCTGATGCCAGCAGAAGCAACATGAAGGGATTCAATGGAATATTGTGTCTCACTCAAGTCACTTTAATTAACAATAAATTCCATGTGGAATCTTAATTCAGCTGCTTTAAGTGGACAGTTGGAGAAAACAGTTCACTTTGTTTCGTGGTATGAGGGCCTCTAGATGGGGGCCCAACAGGAAGGAAGACATTCCAGCTCCAAGGAATTCCAGCTGCTGTAGACAAACTGGTAAAAGAAAACATAATCAAATCTTATTGTATTTGTTCAGAAAATTATGTTTTATACATTTATTTTAATTTGAAGAGATAAAAACGCAGTTTTAATTCCTCACTTGGATCCCTCTAACTAAAGTACAATTGGCTTTAATATTCATCCAGATCTTTTTTTAAATTATTTTTTAATATATCCTTCTCTCTTGATTCATAGTTTATGCAATTTCAAACCACTTTTGTTTAAACCTTGGAAGGAGTTTGATAGGCTTTGTATACAGTCAAAGCAGTTCTGAGCTCTGCTAAATCATAAAGATTTTTTAATGACTGCAATGTAAGACTACTTTAATGGGTGGATGGAAATAATCAGATAGTTATAATTCCAATAGCTTTCTTCTCCCCTCTAACAGAATTTAGAGACAAGAATCTACAATTTACTTTGTGAGATGAAAGGAAAAAGTGATGAGTAGTACTGCTTCTGAAAAAAGAAAAAAAAGTTTTGTTTTGGTAGCCGGCACTCAAAATCAAACAGCTACTTTGATATGTAAAAAAAAAAAAAAAAAACAGACCTTAGGAGACAGAAAAAATATTGCATTCTTTTGCTAAAATATTACTTTGTTTCATAATAAGCTCATCTGGAAGCCTGCAGGGAGTGTGTACTCAGAGGAGCAGCTGTGAATTACATTTCATCTGTACCTTTATGTGTGCATGGCCCCATAATTATTTTACCTTTGGTTCAAAAACTGGGAAGTCCGTTCATTTGTGGGATCTAGCATCACTTAGCATGAACAAATATGGTCAATGTCTTAAATTAGCTATTTATTATTGGAGATCTGAAGTTTGGTCCAGTGGAATAGAAGTACTAATGTTTGAGATTTGACAATTTATCAGAGCCTCCTTTCTAACAACAGAGAGAAAAACACAGCTTCAAATAAGGATGATTGTGCCCATGACTGCAAGTAGAATAGTAACTCTACTAAAGATAACAGAGACCCATTCATAAGGCATGACATCAAAGCGTGGCAGGTTACTTATGCAAACATTTAGCTTTAGATCTTTAATTCAAGCTTTAACTGGATGGCTGCCATAATTATGACCAAGAGTAATAGTGTTGCAACATGTTATTCACTTGCAAATTAACCTCTGCTAAATGATCCTCTAAAGCGAGTTTACTTCAAATCTTTAAGATAAATAACTGGAGAAATGCAGAGGTTGAACGTATCCAAAAGCAGATGCAGACAAGCCACTCCGTAAAACTGAACTCCTTATTCTTATTCTAATAAAATAAAGAAATAAAAATACAGATAGCAATCCAATAACAACAAAGGGGGAAGGAAAAAACTCAACATGCTGACTTCAACGGAACAAAAGCCTGACAAATGTACATACTGAGGTGGATAAGGAATTGAGATAATGTGTGACATGGAAAAACATCTAAATGCTTAAATATGGCTGACATTTGAAAAGACTTCCATATGAAGAAGACGTCAGAAAATATTAATGCTATCACAATATGAATGAAGTAAACAAAGCCTCTACATAATTGAGGAGTTAGCTAATGGGAGTGTCAAGACAAATCTTGCAAAAAAAAAAAAAAAAAAATCAAACAACTGCACTCAAAACATGCAGTACAGTGACATCCTCAAGGAGTCAGCTAAAAGCTAGCACACAGCGCTAACAGAAGCGCAGTCCTTCTGTTAGCACCTTCTGCTAACAGAAGGCGCTGACAGGCACAGACGAACCATTGGTTTGTCCTTGCCAAGCAACTGCAAGGACGTTATTATCAACACACAATGTTCATGTCTAAAACAAGCTTTGCTGTCATTTCAGCGTTATTTGGAGCTTACCACTTTGCTGTATACCTCGTTTCCATAGAGAGAAGGAACTGATGCCTCAATTAGACAAAGTCTTTTGGAAAACCCTTCTTTATACTAGCAGAGGTTGCTGAGGAATTTCCCCATCAAAAATGCCATACAGAAAAATTAACAGACTGAAAATATAACCGAAAAAAAAAAATAAAGTTGTCTACGCAGCACCAGGAGAGAATACATTAAAATTATTTTTGCAATATTAGAGACTCAAAGTACACAAAATAATATAAATAAGGGCTAAAAAAGTGGATTATTCATGACAGGTTTCCTTTAAACTGCAAAACTGGATTTTCAAGGTTTTGCACTGAACAGCTGGAAGTAATCCAGATTTTTTAAATGCTTGAGTGAAAACATCTTGGCTTCATGCTGCAAAAAAACTGGTAGATTAAAAAACTGTTGATGTATAGACTGAAATTCACTTGTATTAAAACTGCACAGCTTTGCTCTAGATGGGGGGAAACATGGATCCTCAGAGACTCTCCTTCATCCTGCCTGCAAGCACTGAATCATCAGTTGTTTCCCTGTGAAGAAAGAAAACAGAAAGTTTGTTAAGTCACAGTGTTTCATGTGGGACTAAAGGCACATATACCCGAGGCATTACAACCCTGCTGTCTTCAGCATGAGTCAACTTCAGTGACTCACAGTGACTGATGCTCTTCTCTCTAGATGACGTGACGCAGAGTAACCTCAGAATTGAGAGGGCAGTGATAAGTGCAGACTTTACCAGACATGTTGGTAGACTCTGAGAATAGGATGGAAATGAAATGGCTGTTGTAAATACTTTCTTCCAGAAGAGGCAGGAACATTGGGTGACTTATAAGAGTGCCAGCAGGGGAACAAAGGTGGACAACAGTTTACGTAGACGTGGAAATCTGAAGGAGATGAGTATAGATAGACCGCATTGGATGGTGATTTGGTGGTAGATGGTAAAAAAAGAAGAATGATGAGGGGTTTTCAAGAAGGAGTTGAGACTATGTCACAGTATGGACTGCCCCCAGGATCATGTCATTTTAATGTGACTTTGGTGCTCATACAATGCACAAACAACACATAAAGTACATAAAGTTTACACATCTGATAACGTCAAAACATCATGCGTCATTATCATGTAAACAACGGAGTGGGACATTGACAGGACTGAGGTCAGAGAGATAGTTCATGGTGAAGGCAGATGCATCTCTAAGCTTCTTCTTGTTTGCTTTGGTGATGGACAGACTGACAGATGAGGTTGTTTGCAGATGAACAGAAAGGTGCAGAGACACTGAGAGTGAGGAGAAGACAGGAAGCAGAACTGAAGGTTGAAGATGTTGAGATTCTCTTTGGGAGAAACAGATGGACAGCTCATGTTAGATGTTTAGGAGTTAAAGTCAGAGGGACCAGACTGAGATGGCTTGGACATGTTCAGAGGAGAGACAATGATTATATTGGTAGAAGGACGAAGCCAGGAGACCAAAGGTAGATTTATGAACCTAGGAGACGATGAAGTTAGTTGGTGTGAGGGTAGAAGATAGGGAGAAGTGGACTGACTGGAGGCAGATGATTCGCTGTGGTGACCCCGGAAGGGAAAAACCAAAAGAGAAGAGAAATAGTTTCATAGTCAGTCTCTTTATTTATATATAAATTCAGGATTAAATATTGTTTAAAAGATAAGATCCACTCATTCAACTACTCATTCACTGATCTGCGAGTCAGTGGTCCTTTCAATCGAGAAGCCTTTCCTTCTGCTTCTGCTCACAAGCATGACCCACAAGAGAAGTGACTGCATTACTGCAGATTACGTTCTGATATTTATTCAACTGAACTGATCCATCCATCCATCCATCCATCCATCCATCCATCCATCCATCCATCCATCCATCCATCCATCCATCCATCCATCCATGATTCTATTTAGTCACTCCACTGCCAGCTTTGCAGCAGGATGTGGAGTGGGTCAGATTTCTCATTCTTAGCCCATTTGCTCCTCTACATACGTCTTCCTCTATCTAAACTTCCAGCTATGGATCTATCCATTCTCAGTTCTCCTCATTCTTTAGGTCAGAGGTTCCCAAACGGTGGGGCGCACCCCTTGGGGGGCGCCGTGCCATTGCAGGGGGCACGCGGGAAGCCGTCTGAAAAAACAAAAGAATAAAAACAAAAACATGAACGCTGTATGCACTGGGTTTTTACCTTTGAGTGGCCAACTCTCTGTTATTCCTATGTGAATTTGATACAGTAGGGGCTTCCACACTTCCTGTGTCCTCTGTCACTTTTATCAGCAGTTAAAACTGTTTAATCCGTTAACATGTCATAACCTGTTTTTCCGAGCCGCCTTTAAACGCAACATGAGCGCTACGGCGCTGGGTTTCCACCTGTGAAGGAGACCTGCTGCTGCTGGGCGGAGCTACGTAGGTTTGTGTTAGAATCACGGCAGCAAACCAGCAAAACGCAAAGAACTTTTCACAGTTTTTCCCCCAAACAGACTGTTGAGTAAAGCTGTTGGATGCAGGTAATGTTAGCTAAAAGATGACTAGCTAATGTTAGCTAAAAGATGACTAGCTAATATCAATACAGAACCTTAAGCTTAACAAGTACCTTGTAGGCTACCGATGTTGGTGTCTATTTTCAGCTACGTACATTCATTTTGCCCCCAAAAAAGTAGATCCCCCACCCCCTCCGCCCCCAGAGAGAAGGAGTCTCTAAGAATCCTCCCCCCTCTCGCTAACACACGTCATTCAACCAGAAAGCTATTTGTAATCAATGGGGGGAGTGGGGGTAGCAAATGTTTGGAAACCACTGGGGGGGCCCAGGAGAAAAAGTTTGGGAACCACTGTATTAATGTATTAAATACTGCTGTTGGCCAGTTTATGAGAGATGGGCGCGAGGTACTGAACCCGCTGTGATGAACCTGATTACTGATTAGTTCATATTCTGATTCACACAGATAAACGACGTTTCATCTCATCCTGTCTCCTGGCCCTTATTCACACAAAGCAGAACTGATTTATACTGAACGATCACGATTATTGATCGCACAAAAAGCTTCACTTCACTTGTCTACAGTCTTGTTGCTCTTATGTCCTATGACCACTTTAGATTTTTTATTTCAGTTCAGTAAATCTATTATTTAATATTTAATTAAAAAAAACTCTAATGAATATTACTACTAATAATATTTAATAATAAAATAGATGATTTCAAAAATAATAATAATAATAAAAAAACATTAATATCTATTTAAAAACCAAAAAAATTTACTCGCATTTTATGGCCTTTTAGTGTCATAACAACAAAAAATGATAAAATTTAAGGTTACATTCTTTATGTTAGCTTAATATGCATCACTTTTCTGATGGTTATCAGTATTCATTTCCCTAATCCTTTTTATTTATATCAAAATTATGGAATTCAAAAAAAGAACACATTAATAACAGACATATAGTGTTCATGTTATTTAAAGGACTCTCAATATTAACCCTCCAATCGTTAATAATCTTCATAAATATCTATTTCGAGAATAACCTATTTCATTCTCTGCTATTTAATATGTACGTTGCCATGGCTCCCTTTAGTTTTGAATGGCTACTCTTATCACGAGGCAAAAAATAGTTGTTACTGAAATGATATTAAGACAAAAGGTGTTTTATTTTATCAACAGTTTATCACACATCACTAAAAGTTTCTGTGGTCGCCTGGCGTGTCAGAATGTTGTCAGGTCATGATGTTGGCATGGCTACAGGACTAAAGAATGATGTCAACAATGATGTCACAGACTCCTTTGATGT
>NW_015112717.1:276719-277445 GCF_001443285.1 Poecilia latipinna
GGCTAAAGAAGTCAAACAAATTGCCATGAGAGTAGAAAACACACAAGATCTTGAAGATGATTGCAAGTACCTAGAAAAACAGATAAAGACTGATCATTTGATAAACCAGAAGTTAAAACAGCAAGTTCATGATCTGAAAATGAAACTGGAATCGCAAAAAGTCTTGGAGGAAAAATACAACACAAGACAGGAAGAAATTCAGAGACTGGAGGAAAACAACAACAAGCTTTTAGAAGAAGTTGTTGCCTTGGATTTGAAGTTGAAGGATTCGGTTGTATTGAAAGAAACCTACAGGACATTAAAAGGTAAGAATAAAATTCTGACCCAGCAAAACAGCTTTTTGCTAAAGCACGTTGAGAAAGTCCAACGAAAAGTTTTACAACAAGACCACACACCAAGGACTCTGTCAGACAACAGATGTGAGCAACGTAAGTCTTCACACAAACAAAATGGTAAAAACTCAAAATCTACTCTGAAGGACAAACTTCAGAGTATGACCTTCCTTTTTTCTTCAGCAAGGATTGACAAGCACGATTGTCTCTCCACTGAGATGACCCAATATCTCAGAGAAGAATCAGACCTGGCATGAACCAATGCCTCTTGCCCCTTAGAGCAGTTCAAACATAATCACAAGATGGGGTTGCAAAACACACAGCCCTGGTGCTTTTCACCAAGGGTTCAAAATTCCAACACTTTGTTCCTGCATGGAGTTTCCACAATATTCCT